>NC_062287.1:32961305-33264335 GCF_902655055.1 Lutra lutra | reverse complement strand
CAAAACATTTTGGTCCCAGGAATGTGAAAATCAATATGACTTTCTGTATTTAAAAAGGTTTGTTAAAAAGGGAACATATATATGAACATAAGATCCTATGATAACTTCAATGGAGACCATAAATTTTCAGATAATTATTTTTCATAATTTAATAATATTCACAAATTAGGGGAGAGGCCCATAGTGTTTAATCCTGTTGTTTAAAGATATTGAAAATTTTGTCATTTCACACAAGAAAGAAAATTTTATTATAGATGGAATTACCTCAAAACAAAGAATGACATTTGCCATGATAAAACATGTTCAATTTAGTAACTTTACATATACTCAGCCATTGATTTTATTCATTCTCATTCCACCATGGAATTGTCAAAACCTAATGCATAGGAAAACACAGCTCTTAAAGTGAATTTTGGAAAAATCAAAATAAGTTTACATAGTAAGATTATAAAAAGAGGTGTAGTAAATTTATTTAATAAATTTAACATATGTGTATTTTAGGAAAGGCTTTGTCAGAGAAGTTACTCACAAACTGAATCCTGAAGTATGAAAGATAATAGAAGATGAAGCAAAATAGAAAAATATAAATTTATAGTAGGCATTAAGAGTTTGGCTCTTGTGTCAGGAATTAGATTAAACACTGACTCTAATTTTTAAGTTTGGGCAAGTCATTCAACCTTTTAAACACAAATTTGTTTATCTGTAAAATGGAATTTTTATTTTTTAAGAGAAAAAAAGAGCACATTTGTACTCCAGTTGGAAAGGGGCAAAGGGAGAGAGAAAATCTTAGACAGGTTCCACACCCAGGATGGATTCCAAAACAGGGCTGGATCTCATGACACTGTGATTCTGACCCATGCTGAAATCAAGAGTCAAATGCTTAACCAATGGAGTCACTCAGGTACTACTGTGAAATGGAATTTAAAAAAATATAAATTTCTTGAAAGAAGCAACTTCTTTCAAGATATGACTCCAAAGGTAAGGAAACAAAAGCGAAAATAAACTTTTGGGACTTCATCAAAATCAAAAGCTTCTGCACAGCAAAGGAAACAACCAAGAAAACAAAGAGGCAAACCACGGAATGGGAGAAGATATTTGCAAATGACAGTACAGACAAAAGGTTGATAACCAGGATCTATAAAGAACTCCTCAAACTCAACACACACAAAACAGATAATCATATAAAAAAATGGGCAGAAGATATGAACAGACACTTCTCCAATGAAGACATACAAATGGCTATCAGACACATGAAAAAATCTTCATCATCACTAGCCAGCATGGAGATTCAAATTAAAACCACATTGAGATACCACCTTACACCAGCTAGAATGGCGAAAATTAGCAAGACAGGAAACACATGTGTTGGAGGGGATGTGGAGAAAGGGGAACCCTCTTCCACTGTTGGTGGGAATGCTAGTTGGTGCAGCCACTTTGAAGAACAGTGTGGAGATTCCTCAAGAAATTAAAAATAGAGCTTCCCTATGACCCTGCAATTGCACTACTGGGTATTTACCTCAAAGATACAGACGTAGTGAAAAGAAGGGCCATCTGTACCCCAATGTTTATAGCAGCAATGACCACGGTCGCCAAACTGTGGAAAGAGCCAAGATGCCCTTCAACGGATGAATGGATAAGGAAGATGTGGTCCATATACACTATGGGGTATTATGCCTCCATCAGAAAGGATGAATACCCAACTTTTGTAGCAACATAGACGGGACTGGAAGAGATTATGCTGAGTGAAATAAGTCAAGCAGAGAGAGTCAATTATCATATGGCTTCACTTCTTTGTGGAACATAACAAATAGCATGGAGGACAAGGTGAGTTAGAGAGGAGAAGGGAGTTGGGGGAAATTGGAAGGGGAGGTGAACCATGAGAGACTATGGACTCTGAAAAACAATCTGAGGGTTTTGAAGGGGAGGGGGGTGGGAGGTTGGGGGAACCAGGTGATGGGTATTAGAGAGGGCACGGATTGCATGGAGCACTGGGTGTGGTGCAAAAACGAGGAATACTGTTATGCTGAAAATAAAAAATAAAATAAAATTTAAAAATAAATAAAAATAAAATGGGTCCCTCAGCAAAAAAAAAAAAAAATTAAAATATAAATTTATTTTTTTTCAAAGATTTTATTTATTTATTTGACAGAGAGAGACACAGCAAAAGAGGGTACAACAGCAGTGAGCATGGGAGAGGGAGAAGCAAGCTTCCTGTTGAGCAGGGAACCTGTTGTGGGGCTCGATCCCAGGACCCTGGGATCATGACCTGAACCAAAGGCAGATGCTTAACAACTGAGCCACCCAGGTGTCCCCAAAATATAAATTTCTAAGATCACTTACATTATTGTGATTACATAAGAAAATTCATGCCAATAAAAGAGAAAAATCATGTGAAAACCTTAGCATACTTAGCAAATACTAAGTGCTTAACTAAACATTATTAATAACTCTTTTTTTACCATTACTTTTAGTATTATTACTATTATTATTTTATATAGTTAGAGTGAAAAATTCAGCAAGATGTATGAAAGGTGGAGTGAGTGATAGGTACATTCTAGAACATAGAGCATATTTTGTATCCTAAAGGAACTTTAGGAGATTCAATCCATATTTTTTTCATAGAAGACTTTTATTGATATTACCATAGAGGGTATATTGGGTACAGGAATTGAAACACAAATATTAGTTTGGATCCTGTTCCAATTGTCTAAGTGACACAGAGTGATGGCATACTATGCAGAAAGTGAGTATTAAAAGGAAGATAATGGTAAGGATTTCAGAGTTATTTAGGGAACAATGAATGTGGTGAACCATTATGTGTTGGGATGTTTGTGAAGGAGACAAAAGAGTTTAAGATATACCCCAATTTTATGATGTGTGGTAAAATTTCTAGATATTCAGAGTGAACTATTGGGCATAGTGAGAATTTATTATTATTATTAATTTTAAAATAATTATCCCCTGTGATCTCTGATGGCTAAAGCAACAACTTGTAGTAACTGAAATAGTCCACAAGGTGGTAGAAATCAAGTCTAAAAAGTCTATCATTTCTCCAGATAGAGGGAATTAAAATGTTGGGTAGGAAAAACATGCAGTACTTGTATTGTATTCCAAAGTTTTAAAGAAGAGGATATTGGACTAGTCAACAATTGCTATGTGAAGTTTATTGATCTAAATGGATGGTTTTGTAATAAGGCCAACCTATGTCAAAAGTAAATGCAATCATGCTCAAAGTAAAATGCTAGCACCACTCACTGACAGGGAAAATATAGTAAAAGGCAGATTTGGTTAAGGAAATGATAAATGGAAGCTTCAAGTTCTGGTCTGGAAAATACATTTTTAGCTTTCAAGTAGCAATGTTAACTGTTAAAAAAGAAAGATCTCTGCATTTACTTATTTATTTTAAAGATTTTAATTTATTATTTATTTGAGGGAGAGAGTGCATGCAAGCAAGCACAAGCAAGGGGAATGGCAGAAGGAGAGGGAGAAACAGGCTCCCTCAGATCATGACCTGAGGTGAAGGGAGATGCTTAACTCACTGAATATGACTTTTATACAATATATGTTTGTCAAGTCAAGAAATAAATTTAAGTGTTTTTTGTTTTTTGGTTTTTGGGTTTTTTTTTTGAGGGAAAGATATATTAGCTATTTATTTACTGGATTGTCTATGTAAAATTACTGTCAGGTCAGTGACAATTTTGACATCTTAATAGACAATATATAAATTACAAGAAGCTTCATCTATATTCTGTTAAAAACAGGAGGTTGAGAGTGAACTTAAGATGTTGGAATTCTCAGCTCCTAAAGTAATTGTAAAATTTCTTCATACTTAAAAATTTCCAAAATTTCTTAAAATTAAATTTTAGATCCACATGTATCAAAATTATGCCATTGAATAAACAGACTGTTGATACCCAGGAAGGGAATAATTCTTTGCAGTGGTACTATTAACTCAACAGTCTTAGCACCCTATAGAACAATAAAGGATTTTAATTTCCCCTTGCTGATTAATACCCAGGATAGATGTTTGAGTGTAACACAATATTTGTTTACATAGTTTATATAGTGAGATTATGGAAGAAATGTTGTGATCAGAAAATATGTTAAGACATGTTACAAGTCAGCTACCACAATCATAAAAGAATATAAATATGGCTTCTATAAAATTTATTGATAGGTCTAAATATTATAACTCTATTTTTGCATATGTTGTATTAATATCTCCATTTCAAATATTAATAATATTTGAATGTCATGGCTACAAAGATCATGAAATAATCCTACTTCAATTATGATAATTAAGTTCCTGAAAATGTTTTATTGAAGAAACTGAAACCCTATAGGAAATATAAAACTAAGTGTTTAAATGTTGCCAATAAGCCTGTGAAATCCACTACAAATATGTTGTTTTTTCATTAAAAAGAAAAGCCATGTGTTAACTGATACTAGGGAACTGGAGTTCACCCCCAACTTTTCTCCTTATGCCATTGTAGAAATAATGATACTCTAATGGACTAAATAAATACTGCCCTATAATTAACTTTAAATGCAGTTATACAATGAGGTGTGTTTGACTTGGATACATGACTCGAAATTACCAATACAGGACTTTCAGCTTTCACTGAGGATCTAGAAACTAGAAGTAACATCATCCCCACCTGTTCAACAACATCATCGCCAGGAGAAACAACAACAAAGTTAGATGATCAGCAAATCCACAAATTTTCTTGATCCCACAGGAAGGTAAGAACATAGACCAAACAACTAACCCCAAATCTATGGAAAAACAGGCACCTTCAGGAAGCTCAAACACTTATGTCCATGAGACAGACACCAGTGGACACCGGTAAGAAGAATTCAGCTAAAATTCAGTCCTTTAAGAGGAGTATGAACTAGTGACAGAATACAGAACATCCTGGGAAGAAGGATGCAGACACAAAGGGAGTCCACACCCACTTACAGGCTATTCTGAAGGATCTCTGCAGGTGCTCAGGAAAAATAATTGATGACAGTATTGAGAAAGCATTCCTTATGGTATAGACATAGAGGAGGTGACCAGCAGCCACCCAGGGAATCATCTACGCTAACTCTATTACAGACTGAAAAGTTCAACCTACTGGGAGAAGGAGGATTAGAGGATCATTGAGAACACTCATCCCCAACTCCATCCCAACTGCCATCCCCCTGGATGCACACAGAACAAGGTGCTGCCTAAGATTCAGCCTTAGAAAGAGAAAGTCCCTGTCCAACTCTTATCCTTCCCACCACCAAGTCAGTAAGCACTAAGTAACATGTGACAGCTCTCCACTTCTGGAAGAAGGGGAAAGAACATGGAGAAAGACCCTCTCTGAGGAACAGCACCAAGGAAAGACCAGAAACTGCAAACGGAGCAGACAGTAAGGAAGTATGGGGAAGAGACATACTGTAACAAACACCCTAAGCTTGGAGTACCACTATAGAAATTTGAAACCTAGGGTGCACTGACATATCCAAACCCAGAGTTGATCTGGAGACAATTAATGTTACCTGGAGTTAAGATTCTTCTGGTAATCAGAATCTAGACAGAAGTAAAGTCTTTTGCGCTCAATTTTTTAGTATGAGAAGATCATAGTTGAGGAATACAGAAGTTGCTATGTTTTGACAATAAACAAAGCAGGTGATATATTTTTCTTAACAAATGTTTCATTTTTGTGTGAACCACTACCGAACAAGAAGCCAGGATTACTAATGCTGCCATTTTTCTCATACATGTTATTTCTGTAAAAATGAAATCTTAAAATGATTATTACATTAAATAGTGAGTGTCAGTTTGTTGACTACTTTAAAAGTTGAAATAAAAATTTTAAATAAATCATAGTGAAAATAAGAATATTTATATATGCAGACTACTATTCATTTTATTGGATAACTGCACTTGTAACAGTACCCATTTGTGCTGGCTTGATGAATATTCCAGAATCATGAACAATCTTCTTAGGGATCACTAGCTTTTTTTGCTGTCTCCATATATACACTATCTGAGAGACAAAATGCATGTATTACAGTCTGCAAGCATCCTGGAGAATTGAGAAGAATATCAGGAATAGGTGTAAAATACAAAAAAAAAAAAAATCTCATTTAGACTAGTTTAATTATAAGGGCCCAGTTCATTCCCTTCTGTTTTACCATAAAATTAAATATTTATTGTCTTTCCTTGTGACTCATTTCCTACCATGAGGAACTCATAGAATAGTGAAACACACACACACACAGGCATACCTAGCATCACCATCATACCATGTGGTAAAGCACTAAGGGAGAAATGCACACCAGTGTAGCTGCAAAAATGTAGAGCATTTTGAAAACATAAAAATTATGACAGCTAATCCAGTTCTAGGTTGAGGGTGAAAGAGGAAGAAGCTAATTTATTTGAGAAGACTTCCTAAATGCCTGATGTGAGTTAAACCCTGAAAAGTACATTCAGGACAAAAAGAAAAAGAAAAATATTATTCAATACTTATTTTTCTCAAGTTAATATAATAGAAAGGGAGAGAAAGATGTGATTCACATGTGATTTTTATTTAATTTTTTTAAGAGAGGGAGGGGTAGGGCACAGAGAGAGAGAGAGAATCTTAAGCAGGCACCGCACACAGAATGGGCCCTGAAGTGGGGCTTGATCTTACAACTTTGAGATCATAAAGTAACTGAAATCAAGAGTCAGAAGCTTAAACAACTAAATCACCCAGGCGCCCCTCACATGTGATCTCTTAAGGGTTGTTCATAAAAGCAGAACAAGAATCTCCTTGCTTCTCACTTGATTTATGAACTTAGATTACAGTTTGGGATGAACACTAAACTGTAACTTGGGCATTAAAATAATTAAAATGAAACAAAATATACTAATTTTTTTCAAACTTAGTAACATATGTCTCCTGAAACTTTTTGTTCAGTTAAGTATGTGTGCATGTATATGTTTGTGTGTACATACTCTGGGTCCATAAAGTATTTCTTACTAAGTTTTGTTTTAAAAGTTTAAAAACCATAGCCTCAGTCTACCTTTGTTTTAAGCTTTGACATTGGAACAAACCTTGCTTTCTCTACTAGAGGCTATTCTTTAAATCAGATGTTTTAGATTTGGTAGCAGAGTGGTAAAATTATAGATGAGGAATTTGGGGACATCCATTTTTATGGTCAAATTTGATCTGACATTAATTAACCTTGACAAGATCTTTTTTAAAAATTCCCCTGATTGCAATGTAGTTTGTTAAAAATCATTAGCCAGTAATAAACAATCTTAGTAAAATACTAAGATATAGATAGATATAGATAAATAGATAGATATAGATAGATACATAGATATAAATGATATAGATATAGATAGATAGATATAGATATAGATAGATGTATTTCGTTTTGGATACTTCCCAAGCAGAAAAGTAGCTAAAAGGAGGCCAATATGTGGTGGTTCTGTATCTGCTGCCTGTATGTTTTCATACTGTAATGACTGAATGGGTCAAATTGAGGTCATTAAGGAAGTGATCTTCTGTATTCTTGATTAAGGAATTTCTTAAAACTTTTCCTCTATACAGGATCATGTTCACACATCATATATGCATTTGTTTTCCCCCAGAATAAAATATCATTTAATATCCCCAGTACAGAAAATAAAAGCAAAAAGATAAATCAACTCATTGACCCTACAGACAACAAAAAGAATAACATTGTTATGGTTTATTGACTGGAACACATACACTATTCTTATCCTCACCATAACCCAACAATATTGGGATTATTAATCTTATGTGAAAGATAAAGATACCCAGATTTAGAGAGTTTAAATAATTGGTACTGAGTCAAGAATTTTTTTTAAAGATTTTACTTACTTATTTGACACGATGAGAGAGAAAAAGAAAGACCACAAGCAGGGGGAGTGGCAGGTAGAGGGAGAGGGAGAAGCAGACCCCCCTACAGAGAAGGGGAAGCCCAATGAGGAATTCAATCCCAGGATCCTGTATCACTTCTTGAGCCAAAGGCAGTCGCCCAACCAACGGAGCCACCCAGGCGCCCCTGAATCAAGAACTTTTTATGACACAGTAAAAAGGTTCCAACTTAGACTGAGCTGAGTCCAGACCCATGATGGCATGTTGTCTGTCCGTTGATATTTGTATTTTTTTTTTCTTTAGAGGAGGGAGTGAGGAGCACAGAGAGAGGGAGAGAATGAATCATAAGCAGGCTCCATGCTTAGAGAGGAAACTAACTTGGGGCTCAAGCTCACAACCTTGAGATCATGACCAAAATCAAGAGTTGGATGCTTAACCAAATGAGCCACCCTGGGGTCCCTTGATACTTGTATTTTTAAGCTAATTATTTATTCAAGATGGTTATGTGTGTTATTAATATGCCTGTTAATAAATAAAGGTGTTCATGGTATCACATGAAATTACATTTTAACAGTTTTCATTTATATGTAAAGGAAGAACAATGAGGTTTACACTTCTTTATGTTTGTATTTAATCAGAAAAATAAGCGATTGATTTACTTTCAGACTCAAATTGATGTAAGATACATATAATATTAGTTGTTTTTGATATGGATTTTAGTTTGTGATTCCTATATTTTTCTATTTGTCATTACTAAAATGTACTCCTCCTCAACTTTGCTAATTCCGTTGTATGATTTAGAATTTATATTTGGGGTAATAGTGTCAGTAGGCCATGATGTCAATTAATATAGACCTGAAAATTAAGTACATTTTTGAAACTGAGATTGAGATCAGAAAGACTCACTTTTCATGTATCCATTATTATATTTATAATAAAGCATGTTTTTATTAAATGATTATATATTATATATGTTATTTACATAAATGGTATCAAAAATGAAATACCAATTTAAACAAGATTGTTGACAAATGTACAAATCCTGGGAATTTTGACTTGCTTCTTATTATCTAACTTTAATTTTTTATTCCCACTACAAGATTTTATTTAGCTTAATCAGTTTCAGTCACACAAGCTTTATATTTAGAAGTTCTTTAGTTTCTCATGATCAGGAATTCTGAGAGTTTTAATCTGCTAGACCTGTTTCACACAGTCAGACTACATTAGAATCTAAGACTCTTAGTTATTTACTAACATCCTTGTACTTCTATGTAAATTTAGAGTTAGCTCTCTTATTTCTCCAGCTCTGTTCTGTTATAGTTTCTGAAACATTTACTTATAACCATTGTTCCTATAGTGTCTAAGAATCACACAAAAATCACTTGTAAACAGAGATTCTGCTATACGGAGTCTGATATCAGAATCATAAATATGCATTTCAAAAATCATCCAAGTCCTTTGATACAGAAGACCGTGGGCTAGTCTTTGAGAGACATTGCATAATCTCTTGCTCTGAAACACCACAGTGTAGACCACTGCAGCCAACCTCAGGAACTGGTTCACAGTTCAGACCAGTTCAGATCCCTGCCTTGTTGCTGCTGGACCCAGACTCCTTGCAAATCCCATGATTCTTTAATGAGCCCTAGTTGTGCCTCTTAACTAAGAAAAGATGAATTAGGATAAGATGAAGTTTTTTTCCACTGTGTTCTGCTTTCCACAATGCAGTAAAAACTAACTAAATAAATAAAAGACAATCTTCCCATAATACACTTTTACCACCCTCTTTTTTTACTCAACATTTATTGCAGAAAGATAGGCACTAGGAAGAAGAAATGCACCTTTACCTGGTCTCTCCAATACATCTTCCAGATCCCTTTATTTATAATGCTTTAGGTCATGATGGAGAGTTCCCTAGACCCTTTTTCAGCAGTTCAAGTCAATTTTACACATATTGGATACTGTTTACTTCCTTCTGTTCCTCTAAGTTAGCATTTGCACTATCAACCTGCCTGAAGTTGACAGCAATTACTTTTTTTTTTTTAATGTAGATGTTTTCTTTTCTTTCTTTCTTTTTTTAAGATTTTATCTATTTATTTGACAGAGAGAGACCACAAGCTGGCAGAGAGGCAGGCAGAGAGAGAGGAGGAAGCAGGCTCCCTGCTGAGCAGAGAGCCCGATGCGGGGCTCGATCCCAGGACGCTGAGATCACGACCCCAGCCGAAGGCAGCGGCTCAACCCACTGAGCCACCCAGGCGCCCCGACAGCAATTACTTTTTAAATGGACGAAAATGCTTTTGACGATTTAAAATATTCTACATATAACTTTTAAACAATTATGCATAACTGTGCATTTTCTCACACACACCTAATATTATACTGATGATTTTATAGTCACCAACTGTGTAAACATGATAGCACTATTGTAAATACACTGATACTACTGAAAATCAATTTTAAGACTTAAAACAGAAAGTTACAGTGGAAAGGGATGAAGATTTATGCTGGATACCTGTCTTTTCAGTTTCTTTCAATTAAGCCAGCTTCATCATTTTGGATCCTGTTTCTTCAAACTGAAATAGAGTGTAGTTAGAAGTGCTAAATCACTGTTAATAAAAATATCTTATTTGTTTCAGTGTTTGTTTTTATTTTTTCAGACTCTGCATTCGTTTTTACTTGCTAACAAAGGTAGCATAATTAAGATCAGTAAGCAAATCATGCTATATTACCTCATTTCAGAGTATTGTGGGTGGGGGTAAGGATCAAAATTCCAAAGTTTTTGCCAGATCTTATGTATGCTGAACAATCAGAACCGGAGTAGATAAATTTCTGTTTGCAGGAGTATATTAATTAATCATTAGCTATGCAAAGAGTGTTTGTAAGCCAAGAATAAGATAGATACTTATATTTTCTTTACAAGAAAGAACATGAAGGGTGTCTGGGTGCCTCAGTTGGTTAAACATCTGCCTTTGGCTCAAGTAATGATCCCAGGGTCCTGGCATTGAGTCCTGCATCAGGCTCTCTGTTTGGAAGGGAGTCTGCTTCTCCTTCTCCCTCTCCCCTTGTGCGTGCACTCTCTCACTCTCTCTCAAATAAATAAGCAAAATCTTAAAAAAAAAAATAAAGAAAGAAAAGAAAAGAAAGAACACGAGAAATTTAGTTCCCGAAGATATTATCTTAAGGAAGAGAAGATAAGTGAGAGAGGAATAGGTGAAAAGGAGAAAGTCAGAGCAAGCCACCAGGACAACATGCAATAGACATTCACAGTGAAAGGAGCAGTAGTGACCAAAGGCCCTTCAAAAACAAGGTTGCCTAACAGTCTAAATTTCCGCTATGTAATATCACCTTATGTCTATTGTCTTCACGTTTTCAATAAGTCAGGCAAATATGACAAGCTTGTATTTCTCTCTCAGAATTCCTGCAGAACACAGAGAAGCATCCAATGTAAGATGTGAGCTATAGTAAAATGAACATTTAGTAAATGTTAGTAATTTGAAGGGCAGTAACTCGGACACATACAAGCTTTCTGCAAATTCTAGCAGATACTGAGGTAGAGAGGCTCTGCTGTTCTCAAATACGTGTTATGTGACTTTAGACCATTTTCACGTCAATAAAAATGAAAACATAAACTGAAGAAGTAGGGACTTCTGGGCAACTGTTGATGTTATGGATTTAACAATATCCATTTCCTATTTTACAGGGCTTGAGTGTAGCATAAGTAATATATTGTGTCTGAATCTATGTTGTACTCTATAAGATCAAAATCATACAAAGTGTATTTATAAAGTCATTGAAAAAGCATAAAGGCTCATGATTATAGAGAATTAGAGAGATTATAGAGAATGCAGAAAAAAAATGGTAAATATATTTTAATCACAAAACATATTCTAATCAGGGCGCCTGGGTGGCTCAGTGGGTTAAGCCTCTGCCTTCAGCCCAGGTCATGATCTCAGGGTCCTGGGATCGAGCCCCGCATCGGGCTCTCTGCTAAGCAGGGAGCCTGCTTCCTCCTCTCTCTCTCTGCCTGCTGCTCTGCCTACTTGTGATCTCTCTCCCTCTGTCAAATAAATAAATTAAAAAAAAAACATATTCTAATCAATTAAATTTTAAATTTAATCTTATTTTCTTATTTTGTGATGTTAATAATTTCTACGTTAACTTAGAAAAAAATGCCGTATATATGTCAGAGTGAAAGTGCATAGAATACAAAGAACTAGCATGATTTCAAGGGGCTCTGATAACCATTGTTTTATCTATGAATCCCAAAATGCTTTAAAAAAATCTCTAGAATCACAGTGATAGCAAAACTAAAATAGATAAATTTTCAGTGACTTAAAACAAGACATCAATCTGTTGTTGCTGCAATAGTGAGTATGTCAGATCGGATGGACAGGTCATGTACCATGACTTGAAGTACAACTCTTGACAGCTCAGTCATCTTAAAAAATAGATATTAATAGTTTTTGAATGAACCAAAATAGGTTTCAAACTCCTAGCATGTTACTTTATTAATACAAACTTTTAGAGTAAGTCACCTATCAATGGTATCACAATAGAAAAGTTCTTCAAAAATTATAATAAACGTTTAGAAGAGAATGTTTACTATCATAAACCAGTTAAAGTGAAAGGACAGAAATTCTTAAGTAAATACCTTGGGTTCTTAGTACATTATTTGAGAACAAAAATAGAAGTGAAATTTATATAAAAGAAAAATATCTAACAAGCACGATTAAGCAAGGTGTAGCTTGCTTGGCAAATTAGAGCTACGAATAGTAATTTTAAAAAATTAAAGAGATTCAAATTACTGTGAAGTTGATATAAATTAGTTCAAAATAGACGAGCTCAAAATTAAAGTCATAGAAATTCATAGTGAAGAGAAAATTATAACTTAGTTTACATTTACACATCCAAATATTTTATGTTATCTCTTTGCATGATATGAATCTTACAATAATTTTATTGGTTTATTCTTGCAAATTGTAATTAATTTCTCCATTATGTATACAAACAGATAGATTCATATATAGAAATATACTCATAACTTAAAAATTAAGATTTTTAACTTCCCCATCTTCTTACTTCAGACTAATGAGTAATAGTAACTCTAATGTGGTTACCACATCATTGTCAAGATTGACAAGAAAAACTTATTATGGTGCTAGAAATGTTGAAAATTGTTTTTATACCTTAAAACATGTTCTAAATGTTTGACAATTATTTGAAGGAGAAATTACTCTTTATTAAAGGTATAGCTCACAAGTAAAAGATGAGGTTAAATGTAGTCTTCCACTGATGTTTCTAACAGAATCTCAAACTCTAAGATTAAAGGATACAGAAAAAAGAATCACAACGCTTAAAGCAAATGGGCTATGTGGAAGAAACCAACAAGAAGCTCCTCTCAATCAAGTGTCTATTCTTACTTAAAGATGCTTCTGATCCAGCTCTAACAGCACTTCTCCTAGTTCCCACTGCATTTATGAGAGGCAGCACAGTGCAGTGACTGAATGTGGCCTCTGGCAACAGCTATCCTGCCCTCAACTCCTAATTCTAGCTCCACGGATTAAGCAAGATACCGGATTGTTATGTACTTGATATTGTGTCTAAAATCAGATACTGACTTAAATTTTAGTATCCATGTATTTAGAACTAAAATATGCATGTTTTATTCATTTTTATATCTTCTGTGTTTAGCACAATGAATAAGCTATTTTTATTGATAGGCAAGAAAGAAAGTAGAGACAGAAAGAGGTAGAGAGTGGAAGAGAACACCCAAGTTAATTGGTTATAGAGATCATCCCTCTGCGTTACAAAGGGTTGGCATAAAAATTGGGTTAGGAGATTATTTTGGGTAGTTCAGCATGATCTTCTATTTTTGTTGTAGAGATCTTCCCTCTGGGTTATGAAGGGTTGGCATAAAAATTGGGTTAGGAGATGATTTGGGGTAGTTTAGCATGAAAATTAACCTATGGACAATAAGACATTGAGAACTCATATCTTCAGTTAGGATTCACATATTTACCTCTAGGGTCTTTAACTGTGACTAGAACACACACTTTGATTCAGAGCTTGCAGTTAAAAAAATAAATACATACATAAAACCAACACAGATTTATCTTTAGAGACAAAACTGACTTCAGAGTTTAGACTTCCAAGAAAACAAGATATGGAGAATTAAAGAGTTTCCAATTGGAAAAACAAAACACAGAAAAGCAAATTTCCCCAAAAGCAGTTATGTTTTCTTTTTAGATAAAGAGAGAGAGGGAGCAATTGCATGTGGGATGGGGTGTTACTGGGAAGGCCAGATGGTGAGGGAGATAGAAAGAAGCATGGAATTTGCTGGGGCTCACTCTCATGACCCTGATCATGAGCCAAAATCAAGAATCAGACACTTCACTAACTGAGCCAGCCAAGCATTCCCTGAAAAGCAGTTCTGAAAAAGAGGGCAAATTTGGAACCAATTTGGATCTTTTCATTAAAAAAAAAAATATATATATATATATATATATACATATATATATATATATATATATATATATATATATATATATTTCAAGGATTTTATTGGAATTACAAGAAAGAGAGATTCCAGAGTTCTGGAAATGTGACAGATTGGACTATATGGGATGCACTTTCAGGATGGAAATTTTTCAGTTCAGTCCAAAGGGACAGATCTCCTATAAAAAGAAACAGTGTGACCTATTCAAATTGTATAGTGCTGTTTGAAAAAGTTGAAGCAATTTGAAATTAACATGGAAGGTTATAGATCCCTCCAATATCAATGAAAAATATGTCTATTTCTTTTCTTTGTTTTTTTCTTCTTTCCTTTTCCAACCATCCCTTTATTCACTCAACAGGGAACATGAATTAAGGGTTTATACAAGGAAGGTACTATCTTAGTCCAGGAGAAATAAAAAATTAGAAAGTAAAAATAGGTCTTCAAAGAAAACAGTTTATTAAATTAAATTAAATTATAATGAATTGTATAAATATAAAACAGTTTTAATGCAAAAGATGGATAGAATAATTCATTCATTCAAGACAGTCAAGGCCATATAGGACGATTCTCAAGCCACCTGAAAGGAAAGATAGAATTTCACAGCTAGAAAAACAAATGAGGGGTGTCTGGATGGCTCAGTCAGTTCATAACATGTGCAACCCTTGATTTTGGCTCAGGTCATGATCTCCGGGTTGTGAGATCAAGCCCAGCATTGTGCTCCACGCTGGATGTGGAGCCTGCTTGGGATTCTCTTTCTCCCTCTCCCTCTGCCCCTCCACTCTCTTAAAAAAAAAGAAAGAAAAACAAATGAAATCATTTTAGCCATAGGAAATAGTATATTCTTTATAAGTAGGTAAGGAACCACATAATGAAAGATAATGCTTATTCATTGACTTTTAAAAACCTTTAATGCAAGTCAAATCTGTTTTCTAAAGAGAGATAAGCTTTATTCTGACTTACTTCTGGAATGGAGTAGTAATTGATCACCTTGATGCTGACTGACTGCTTTTTGGATGGATCTATTTCAGTTTTTCTCCCTGCTCTTAAGGTGCAGTGCATATTCCTAGGAAGGGAAATTAATTTTAACATATGTCTCTTTCTCAAAGTTTGGGGTCTTAGGGGTTTTTAACTAAAAGCCCACACTGTAACAGCTTGTCCCCATTGATATGACATTAAAGTTCAATCTTGCCTCTTGCTTCTGAAATCTGAAGTCAGCATTTTATCCCCTCAGCTGTTCTGTTCCACTGAGTAACTTAAAGTTGTTCTTTTCATATGTACAGCTCAGGATTAAAAATCCTTGAGTGATATTTGTATGTAGATTTTTGCACTCCTTCTCTACAATTCTTTCCTCTATTGGTTGTGTTTCTTATATCACAGCCTGATGGGATGAAACTGCAATTTCTTTCAGCAGGAGTAAGACTTTTGGTTTTTACTTGCCCTCCACTGTCCCACACCATGAATTGGAAATATAATCAAGGTGAACAATTACATATCATCTTTCTTTTGCCAAATACTATAGCCCCTCAAGTCCTATGTATTCATCTACACCTTCAAAATGTGATTGTATGTAAATTATTTAGGTTATTTAGTTGTCTTTCTTAGGTGGGCAGTGTGAACTTGGTTTAAAAGTGTGAACTTCACCAATATTTCTGTCCTTCCTTCAATCACAGTAGTGGCCCTGCCCTTTCTTCATGGGTAAAGATTATTTTTATTTTCTAAGTTCTTGTTCCAACTGCATTGGGTTTCCACCAGTTTCCTCAGGTAACAGTATTGAAATCCATCCCCTAAAGATGAAGTCCTCTGTTAATTAAGAGAGACAGATCTAGGCAGATTTTAAGTATTGTGTTCCGTTCCCCACACCAGTTGCAATAGGATTTTGTTAGTACCCACAAGCCACAGGTTTTGAAAGGACTTTCCTTCTGCAGTCCTTTTTTTTTTTTTTTTTCTATTAGAGACAATATAAATATATAAATAAGCCAGGGCAGATTTCAGAAATGGCTGTTGTTCCCCTACTCCAGTGGGGCTCCTCAGGTAATCAACTGTTTTGGTCTTATTCCTCAATGAAGTGATCTTTCTCTTTCCAAATTTTTGTTATAAGTTTGGTTTGCAACTTGAGTTTTCTAATGAATTCAAGAAAAGTTGTTAATTACCCTGCTGCTCACTGTCTTTATTCCTGTACCTCATTTTTAGAATTTAGGCTTTAAATATACTTTAAAAAAATCCAAAGAAAAGACAAAATAAGGAAACAGGAATTTCTATGCCTGAATTGTGTGTTATTTCCCAAACTTTCCATATCTTCCCCCCAAAAAATTTCTCTCTCATGTTCCATGCTCATGACTATGACTCTGATTTGCACTGTTGTTGGGTTTTCTAGGACATTAAATCGCCATTAATAATTCTGATAAATTTATTGATTACATAAGTGAAATACCTTCCCACAAGTTAAACTTATGTAATTTAGAGTATCTAATACTTATTTATATAAGATGAAGCTTTGTAGAGATTTTCAAATGGCTATTTTAAGAGGGCTTTATTCACAGAAGAAAAACATTTGATAATATTCAAAATAAATAAATACCCGAAGATTTGTTAGATATGATTTTGGCCAGAACGTTTTTATGAGAACAAAAATCTGAAATAAGCATATTAATGATAGTAAAATGTATTAAAATGCAAATAAGAATAAGCGTTAAGATAAAGTGACAATTTAAATCATCAAATATATTGAGTATATACAAAATCAGTAAGGAGCTTAATTATTACTAACTTGTATAATTGAAGAAATATACCAATATAAATGTAACTGTAAGTGAAGCTCAGCTAAACCTGGGCAAACAATAGAATAAATGAATTTATTTTGAAAATCTCCCTGCCCTATTTGTTCATTTCTACAGACCATTAGATTGGTCTGTCTTACTGAGTTGTGTAACTATTTCATCTCCAGTACCAAGCTCAGTATCCAGCATAAAAATTGGTGCTTAATCTGTACTTAGTAAATAATTAGATGAATGGCATCATGCTATAATGGTTTTACTATCATTTGCTTCTGTAGTGTACCATCTGAATAAGTCTGAATAAATTATGTTTACTTATACATTTTTGATCCATCAAGTTTCTTTATGCCACTAAAACTTAAATTTCTTCTATCTCATTTTTCTTTTAGCTTTATTTTTAACGTAAGTTTTTTTTTTTTTTTTTTTTTTTTTGACAGACAGATCACAAGTAGGCAGAGAGGCAGGCAGAGAGAGACAGGAGGAGGAGGCAGGCTCCCCGCTGAGCAGAGAGCCCGATGCGGGACTCGATCCCAGGACCCTGAGATCATGACCTGAGCTGAAGGCAGAGGCTTTAACCACTGAGCCACCCAGGCGCCCTTAGCTTTATTTTTAAAAATAAGATCAATTAATTTAGATATCTATAATTAAATTGATTTTAATATGTCAATTTTTCAAAAAGGCAAAGACCATATGGTATATATCTTTGTATCCCCAAAGAAATTTGTCTCAGACTGGGAAATGGGAAGAAAATAGATACAAATTGATTTTCTAGTTCCATGGACAATAATATATAAGATATTGGCTGGATTCTAACATTTTAATTTTTTTTAGAGATTTTATTTATTTAAGAAAAACTGAGACAGAGGATACAAGCAAGGCAGAGTGAGAGTGAGAAGTGGACTCTCCACTGATCAGGGATCCCAATGTGAGATAATTTTTATGAGACCCTGGGATCATAACCTGAGCTGAAGGCAGACAATTAACTGACTGAATCCCCAGGTGAACTGGTTGCTTTCTAATCCACTAATGTTGCCTGCCTACATTTCTACTTTTTGTCATAACTGAAATTGGTTGGTTGTCTCACTGATTATTTTTATAAAAATAGATATAATTTTTATTCTTTCAGAATTAAGTGTTTAACTTTAAAATATTTCTGAAGTTTCTTTAAAATAGAAATTAAATTTTCAAGATATTACATAGCCTACAATTAAAATTTATTTATAAGCTTACAATTGACTCTTGATTTACATAGCTATAGTGTGTTCTCTAAAGTAAATACTTCTGAGAGTTTCTTGAATTCATAAAGTCTAACTAATACTATGTTTATAACTGATTTTTCTTTTGCCCAATGTGCTGAATAATTTCCTGTAATTAAGCATGTAAGAATTAGGTTGTGGCTTTTAATTTGCTCTTTTTATTTCTTTTTAATAAAAGATGGTAGTAATTTTACTTAAGCACTCTAGAAAAATATTTATTGACCAAAACAAACAAACAAACAAACATCTTTAGGAAAATGAATTTCATATATCTAAATGATTTTAAATGTTCATAGCTATTTGACTTGTCAAACTTCACAAGTTCTGGGCAGAATTTTTATTCTGAATAATCTTATAACAAAGACAGTAATTATCTGAGTTATGATTGCACTCATGAAGCAAAGTACACACATAAATATCAGTGTGAAATGATCTTCAGATAAATTGTAATCTCCTTGATGCTGTCTTCTTATTTTTCTTAATTCTCAGAGTAGTGGCACATGGTTATCAATAAATCATTGTGTGGCAGTTAGAGGTGATTATCATAACTACTCATGCTAATAAACATTAAAGGTGAGATAAACCAAATAGGAGAAAGGTTAAATGCCTTTTTGCAATAGAAGATATATTTATCTGCACAGCCCTATGAATGCTCTATCATTTCTCCTCCGACAAACAATAAACTATCAAATTAAAATAAATTCTTCAAAAACTGGCATTCAAGACCCCACTCTAAATTTTTAAGTTACCTGAACCCAACTGTATAAACTCAGTTTGGGAAGAAATGGGTACATAATTGTTAATGGAAATGGCTACACACACATACATGCACCTTGATAATATTTTACAAATATGTTCCAGACATGGTCTTAGGTATTCTATGTGTTTAATTCACACTGTAAATTTTGATATCAGGCATAATAAAATATTTCCATTTCTCATATAAAGAAACTGAGACATAGGAGGGTAATTTTACATAGAAATAAATAAAAAAAATTTTAAACCACCTAATCTGTCTCTCATTTCAAGCTTTCAGTTACTCTCAATGCTACTTGAGAGACAAAAGACATCTCCATGGGATAACTTTTGTGCCCCTTTCCTCCACCATAAGTCCTTAATATTACATAGAAAACATGATATGAACCAGATGTGAGCTAGAATTTTACTAATTAAAAGAAAAACTCTTCATTAAATCAAAATGTTATACATGAGTAGTAAGTTCATTCAATGCATAAGTGAAAATGCTAGTGATTTTTTTTTCTGTGTCAGAGTAACTCTTACTCTATTTTATTCAATTCATTTCTTAGCTGCACACTGGGCTTTATTAAAGAA
This sequence comes from Lutra lutra, assembly GCF_902655055.1. Lineage (NCBI taxonomy): Eukaryota > Metazoa > Chordata > Mammalia > Carnivora > Mustelidae > Lutra > Lutra lutra. Next base: position 33,244,621 of record NC_062287.1, on the reverse strand, counting down.
ACCTTTAATTCCTTTCTTAAGAAAAAATTAACAAACATTCCCAAGTAAAATAGTAAAATTTAAACTATAATAGTAATAGTAAAAACAACAATGATAATAACTTGGTAACACTATAGCTGATAAATATAGCAGATGATGGTAGTGTCCAATAAATCTCTTTGTTTTTACCCCTTTAAAGCACATAGCCCAAAATTCTTCCACTAGGAAATGTATTTCTTTGCCTACAGTCTTTTTCTAGCCATTGAAACATAGTTCTCCTTCTGTACTCCAGGTCAGAGAATAGGGGAATCAATACTACCTAAGAGCAGGCCTCATCCAGCTAATGGAAATTGGTATACAAAATCCAACTCTCTCAATTTGCAGATAGGGTAGACCAGAATTCTGTGTCCTACATAAGCATTCCTGTCACCCACAGTAATATTTAGCTCAATAATGAACTCAACATTGCTTCCTTCCAACCCATTTGTCTTTCTCACTACCTTATCCTCTACCTCTCACCTTCCAAATTAATTGTTTGCACTCGAATCATTGTCTCAGAAAGAGCTTCTGAGGAAACCTCTTTTATCATGTTTAGGTTATTCTGAAAAGCTGTACACACATTTGGCTTAGATTTGGATTATGAGATTTACATGGAATAGTAGGTTCCCTCTGTTTCTAATAATCTTGATAGATCTACAAATGTACAAACATGAAGTATATTTAATATACTAAATACCTCCATTCAAAACCTTACCCTGACATTGCAAGAATAATTCCCACAACACATCAAAATAAATTATTTTAATTTCTTTCTTTTAAAAAATAATTTTTGGAAGTAGTCATTTTCTCTAATTAAAAACTTGCCAACTTGCTTATATTACTGTTGCAAAGCTTTTTGTGAAGAACTTAGTAATATGCATGTGTGTGTTCAGTGATATTTCATTCACTTCTATGGTTTGTTGTTTTGTGATTTATAGCATTTTTAAATTTATTTACTAAAAATGGCAAAAATATGACTTTCTGGTAACCAAAGAAAGCCAAGGTATCCAATAGTCTCATCTTAATTCATCATAATACCAATGGACAAGCCAGGAACAGAGATTGCCTGGAAAATCTAGTAAAAACAAGATTCAATGACTGCTTCACTATAGATACATGATTGCTCACATAATCAAAACTTTTCCACAATAGTGGCATTAAATTATATATTTGTTCAAATACTTAAAATATACTCACTTCAATGACAAGATAAAAAATATGTCAAGCATTCAGTGAAATATATAATACATATTTATGTAGACATACAAACACATGTGTGTATTTTTTCTGTTTTAATAGGCATTTGCATTAAAGTTTTAAAGAAATTTTGGGTTTATTATTTTAAAATTGCTCAGAAAACACAGAGTTCTCATGTATTCCCTCTACCCCATTCCACATACAATTTTTACTATTAATATCTTGCATTAATGCAGTATATTTGTTACAATTGATGAACCAATACAATATTACTAATTGAAATGTATACTTTACATGAAGAGGAACTGTTTGTGTTATACACAAATGTGTGTGGGTTTAGACAAACACATCATGTCATGTATACACCACTACCATATCACACAGAATACTTTTACTGCATTTATTATTTTTTTTAACAAAGGAAATTCTAATTCAAGTTCTCTATATCTGAAGAGTTTTGTTAGAGTGATCATAAATAGTAAGAGCAGGTCAAATGATCTAACAATAATAAAGCAAAAATTTATTTTTGCAGGTTCTATATAATCAAATCAACCTAGTTTTCTAAAAGGAAAGAAAATGAAATGAGGGCAATTTGCTCCATTTCAGGAAATAACTTCCTGAAAAAATGAATACGATTACTGTATATAGAACTTCCCAAATTTTTATAAATTCAGCTATAAGTAGGAGAGAAAATTCCTCCTTTTCTCCAAAGGAGTGAAATTACACCTCGATGAAGCATTACAAAGTATGTCTACACAATGAAATTCTATGGCCAGATGCTCAAATACTTGCTGAATCAGAAAAAGGTTTATTTATTGCCAGGCTTTTTCACAAGCTTTATTTGTTTATTTTTATTAAATATTTTATTTATTTATTTATTTGTCAGAGAAAGAGAGTGTGAGAGGGCACACAAGCAAGAAGAGCAAGGAACAGCAGGCAGAGGGAGAAGCAGGCTCTCTGCTGAGCAGGGAGTTCAGCATAGAGAGTTCAACAACAAGAGGCTTGATCCCAGGATCCTGGGATCATGACCTGAGCCAAAAGCAGACACCTTACTGACTGAGCCACCCAGGAGTCTCACAAGCTTTAACAAGACAATTTTCACCATCACTGTCCAATAGATGGGTGATAGATGCAGCAATTCCAAACCAAGATTTCCCTACTGCTCTTTGTTGCTTAATCATTTTTTTTAAGATTAGTGTTTCAGAGGACACATTTAAAAAAACACTACATTAAGGAATCCTTAGCTCCGATATGCATTTCTATGACCCCTACTATTAATACATAATACAAGGCAAGGACTATCATAAAATATTTACCCTGTGACAGACTAGATGGATTATACACATAATCTATTGAATCCTTATACAGACCTCAAAAATAACTACTGTAATTTATTTTATAAACCAGAATATTGAGGCTAAAAGTACTGCTTAACTTGCCCAAAATACACACACACACACACACACACACACACACACAAATGTGTGTTTTTATTGTTGTAAAATAAATATAACACAAAATTTACCATTCTAACCTTTTTGAAGTATATACTTCACTGGCATTAATACATTTACAATGCTGTGTAAACATTATTACTGTTTCCAGAATGTTTTCATCATTGCAGACAGTAACTCCATCATTATTAACAGTGAAGTCCGATTTCTTCTTTCCCACTAGCCCCTGGGAACTTCTATTTTACTTTGTCTCTATGAATTTTCATATTTTAGGTAACTAATATAATTTATTTTTTTTAGATTTTATTTATTTATTTATTTATTTGACAGAGAGAGATCACAAGTAAACAGAGAGGCAGGCAGAGAGAGAGAGAGAGAGAGAGGGAAGCAGGCTCCCTGCTGAGCAGAGAGCCCGATGCGGGACTCGATCCCAGGACCCTGAGATCATGACCTGAGCCGAAGGCAGCGGCTTAACCCACTGAGCCACCCAGGCTCCCTAATATAATTTAAAGCATAAAATATTTGTCCTTTTGTTTCTGGCTTATGCCACTTAGCATGAAGTTTTCAAGATTTGTCTATGAATCAGAATTTCACCTCTGTTTATGTCCAAATAATATTCCATTATATCTATATGCACATTGTGGAAAGCCCAAGGGGCTTTGTCCAATTTATTGCTTTCTGATTGGGTAGTATGATAGAAATGGAGATAATATATAAATACAGGAGAAAAAGGAGAAAAAATCTATATTGTATCCAAAGCATAAAAATTTATAGTCTAAAACAGATGAATTTTTATAGCTACACTACTTTCATTCTTACTGTAAAATTTCTTTAAATAAATACCTTGCAATTATAACATTTCCTATTTTTCCTGTTGGACTATCATGACTGTCATATTAAAAATTTAAAATTAATAAATAATAGCATAAGGAAAGTTGAAACCTAAATCATAAATCTATAAGAAAATGAAATGTGTCTGATGCACTATAGCATCTGTATTTATAGCAGAACTAGGCACGCAGTTGCCTCAAAAAATATCTTGAATTGATAAATGAATGAATGCTCATTCTGGATATTTCTGAGACTTTATTTAATATACTTAAAATTGTACAGAAAAGATATGAGAATAGTACAAGTCCTATCTACACTTAATTAGAACAGCAATTAATAAGCTGTCCCATTTGTTTTGCGGTCTTGCTGTTTCTGCTTTTCTCTCTTGTCTTTCTCCATTATTCTTTCTAAACCATTTGATTATATGTTGTAGACGAAATTCTGTTCTTGTATTCCAAACACTTCAATGTGTATTTTGAAGAACAAAGAGGTTCTTTTTCATAACTGCAGTACAATGATAAAAATCAGAGATTTATAATTGATACTGTATTCTTCTCTATTCCACCTTAGACAATCAAATTTCATTATTTTCTCAATAATGTTCAGATCAAGTATATTTTCCCAGTCCACAATCCAATTTAGAATTCCACGTTGCAGTAAGATGTTGTGTATCTTTAGTATCCTTCAATCTGGCACATTTTCTCAGCATATATTTGTCTTCCATGACCTTTACATTTTGAAGAATACAGGCCAATTGGTTTGGCATATGCCTTTAAAATCTGATTGGCTTCCTATTTCCTCATTATATTCAGAATGTATATTTTTGTCCCTCATTCTATAGTCCATTGTTATCATTACTGCCTTACTTATGTACTTAAATTCTTATATTCTTTTTTCTTCTCTTTCTTCTGGAAAAACCCCAATCTTTTGTTAAAAATTCCTTTCTGCCTATTCATGCCTTTAATTGTATAACTGAACATGGCTTGGAAAAAAAATTCATAAACTACATTAAAATAGAGAAATAGATTTTCTAGACCTGCAAAAGCCAATATGAGTCACTAGCTGCATATGGGAACTGATCACCAGAAATGTGCCCGGATGGACTATGGAGTTATAGTTTAAATTCTTATTTAATTTTAATTGCTTTACATTTGATTTTTAAAACTGATTCTCAGCTCAGTTGTTTGAAAACTTTTAAGTATGCATCAAACAACTCAACTATATAAACTCTACTGTTTCAGCCATAAACTTTATTAAATATAAATTAAATTTTTCTCATTAAAGTTAACATTTGAATTGAAGTATGCTGTAAGTATAAAATATACACCAGATTTGGAAGACAGTATAAAAAACAAGTCCTGTACAATATCCCATTGATTTATTTATACTGATTATATGTTGAAATGAAAATATCTTAAATAAATCAAGATAAATGAAATGTATCATAAGACTAATCACACTATTTGTTTTTGTTGGTTTTGTTTTTAAGTATTAGTTCCAGAAAATGTTAAGTTTCCCATGTGGTTTACATTGAATTTCTGTCAGACAACACTGGTCTAAATTATCTAACCATGATTTTAGTGCACAGAAAATATACTGGTGAGAACTGATGGAAGTGTGCACAGGATGCCAAAGACATGCACAACAGAAAACTAACTCAGAGTAATAGCCAAGAAATTTCTGCAATTGGCATTGACTTGAGAACACAACCATGGGCAACTAAAGATAAAAAGATTATGTGATAGGGTCTTCATTCATTCAGCAAGTATTTTCATTTTATATTCCAAAGATACTGACTATACATACAATTGTATATTTGGCATTTTGTATATATTGTGCTTTTAAAACACAGTTAATATCTGCCTCCTCCTCTTCCACCATTAAAACACAGGCCCCAGAGACATACAATAAGAGACTCAATCTTACAAAACAAACTGAGGGTTGCTGGAGGTTGGGGGGTAGGGACAGGGTGGCTAGATTATGGACATTGTGGAGGGTATATGCTATGGTGAGTGGTGTGAAATGTGTAAGCCTGATAACTGACAGACTTGTAACCCTGGGGCAAATAATACATTATATGTTAATTTAAAAAACAAACAAAAAACAACAACAAAACAGGCCCAAGCCTTCATCACCTCTTCTCTATTGGATTATGTCAATTAAGTTTTAATTTGTCTCTATGCTTTGTCTCTACGATGTACTTCCCACAACCACACATGCACACATACACACACGGCTTATTTTTAACAATGAAACTGGAGTGAGATTTTAAAACATAATCCAAAAAAAGTCTCACCATACATCTCAAAACCCTCTAGTGTCTTCCTATGTCCTTTAGAATAAACTAAAATTTCTTATGACGACCTGCAAAATCATTCAAGATCTGGGCATCTGGCTACTGAAATATATGAACTCAGATGCTAACACTCCTTCCCACTGTCACTCACAACCAGAAGACTTAGTCCCTGTTCTTCCTTCTCTCTGGTCTTCCCACAGATATCTGTTTTTCTCAGTCTTCACTTCAGTCTGGTTCCTGCCAAAATGTCCACCTTATTAAAAGAGCCTTTCTTGACACTCTTTATTTAAAATAGCAACTCATGGGCACCTGGGTGGCTCAGTTTGTTAACCATCTGCCTTTAGCTCAGGTCATGATCTCTTGGTCTGGGATTAAGCCCTGTATCAGGCTCCCTGCTCTGTGGGAAGTCTGCTTCTCCTTCTCCTCTGCTCCTATCTCCCGCCCACTACTCATGTCTTACTATCTCTCTCTCTCTCTCAAATACATAGATTAAAAATTCTAAAAAAAAAAAAAAAAGCAACTCATCTTTACTCCATTACTTCAAATTCCCTACTATATTTGATCAATATCTCATATACTACATATTTATTCCATATTTTATTGGATATGGCCCCCCCACTTTTACAAGTATGCAAGGCCTTTGAAGATAGTGAATTTTGTTTTTTGTTTCCAGTGTTGTATTACCACTAACTAGAAGAGGACCTGTGGCAGGTGATAACTATTTTGAAGTAATAATTTTTCAAAAGCTGGAGGAAAGTCAGGTATTATGGTGAAAATGTTTAAGTGATAGCAGTCAGTAAGCAAACTGTTACTGTCAACATTTTATCAAGATGACAAGATTACAAATGTAGTCATATTATTTCTATTGTTTATTAATATAAATGCATATTTGTTTTTAAGGTCTTCCGATGCTCAGGTTGTCTTTATTACAAATTTCTAAAAAATAATTAAAATTGCATTTTGATGGTATACTTAAAAGAATTAAAAGTGTGAAAGATAATAAATGAAATTTAATTTGAAATGCAAACTGATGAAAGTGACAAAAATGTAAAAACATTTTTGAAGCTTGGTTCAGAACCTTAAGCACTAATATTCAGACATAATGTTCACATATATAATATTCAGATATAAACAGAAAGATTATCTATTTTTTTTAATTTGGAATATTCTAAACTTTTATGCTAACAAAGGTTTTTCCAAAGTCTATAGTTACTTTCATGAACAGAAGGCATAATCTTTTTAAGAAACCAAAGACAAACTGAAGTTGATGCCTAGCTTGAATAAGGAAAGAAAGGAATAGAATAAGTGGGCTAAAAGGAAATAATGAAGGTAAACTAAAAAAAAAAAAAGTCCAGTCAAACTAATATAAAGCAGTCATAGCATGATTTAACTTCAACATTTTATTAAAGTGTTTTAAATATATGCATGTATACGTATGAGTGTGTGTGTATACAGTTTAAAGAACACTTAAGCTGAACATATTCATAAAACCACTACTAAAAAAAAGAGCTATATCAGCATCCTAGTACCTTCTCTTTTGTGCTCCATTCTAACCACCTTCCCCACCTCCAAGAGTAAACATTACCTTGACTTCTAATAGCATAGATCAGTTATGTCTATATTTATATTTCACAAAAATTGGATTAATACATACTTTATTGAGTCTTCATTCATTCAACATTTTACTTTTGAGATTTAGTATAACGTTGCTGCTTAGTATTGCATCCTTTCAATATACCATAGTTCATCCATCAACCACTGATAAATATATGGATAGTTTTCAGTTTTTAGATACTGCAAATAGGGATGTTATAAACATTCTAGCACATATTTATAAGTATACATGTAGTCTGGGCTTGCATGTGTGTTTGTGTGTGTACAGTTAATCTTTGAACCCAGACCTGAACTGTGCAGGTTCACTTACATGTGGAATTTTTTACCAGTAAATACAGTACAATAGTGTAAATGTACTTTCTCTTCCTTATGATTTTCCTAATAACATTTTCTTTCCTCTAGCTTAATTTATTTTAAAAATAAGGTAAATAATACATGTAATATACAAAATATGTGTTAATTGACTATTTATGGTATTGGTAAGGTTTCTAGTTAATAGTAGGTTATTAATCAAAAGTATCACACAATTTTTAAATGTACTGGGCCCAAAGCCCCTAACTCACCTATCATTCAACAGTTTAGTGTCCATATATTGACATATATTATATATGTTGTATGTAATATATATATATATATATATATATATATATATATATGCACACATACATATTTAGGCAAAGTATCAGGATTGTATATTTGATAAGACAAATACATATCTTATTGCTAGTAGTTTGTAACACGGTAGAATCTATACAAGAATTAAGAGGACTCACTTAGAAGAGTCTCTGGCAAATGTTTAATAAGTGTTAGTTAGTTGTGGTAATTGTATAGTCAAGTTACCAGAATGTCATTCAGTAAAATAGCAAAGAGGTTAAATATTTGAATTCTAGGCATGACTAGGGCTGCATCAGAAACTTTGCAAAACAAACTGAGGGTTCATGGGGGGAGGGGGGTTGGGAGAGGGGGGATGGGGTTATGGATATTGGGGAAGGTATGTGCTATGGTGAGTGCTGTGAAGTGTGTAAACCTGGCGATTCGCAGACCTGTACCCCTGGGGATAAAAATATATGTTTATAAAAAATAAAATTAAAAAAAAAAAGAAACTTTGCTGTGTCACTTTCAGGCTGAGTGGAATTTAGGTACATTACAAAATGTACAAAACGTAGGTAGTTGTAAATGCTTAAGAAGAAAGTAAATATAGGGACACCTGGGTGGCTCAGTCAGTTAACGCATCCAACTCTTGATTTCAGCTCAGGTCATGAGATCAAGCCCTGTGACAGGCATCAGGCTGGGTGCTACATGTGAGGCCTGGCCTGCTTAAGATTCTCTCTCTCCCTTACCCTCTGCCTCTCTCCCCACATCTGTTTCTGTGTGAGCTCTCTCTCTAAAATTAAAAAAAGAAGAAAGGAAGAAAGAAAGACAGAAAGACAGAAAGAAAGAAAATATAGACTTAACATAGCTCCAAGTACAATTACTAAATATTTGTAGTTATTAGTATATTATGTAATTAGCAGAGCTGTTAATACCATCCACTGTCCTTTACTTAACACCATGTCTTTGTAATGCACCATATGAATTTAGACAAGGCAATCCTTAATATCTTAGCTTTTTCCCTGGATACAGAGATGTGTTGCCCAAGAAACCAACTATCTCCTAGCAACTTCATGTTTCAATTCCCTTTTAACTTGGAAGTTTTTCAGATGCAATGGTGGATATTTATGAACTTCTGGATCAGCTCATAATATCCAGGTAACAGAGAGTTAATATAAAATAACTCGATTAAACAACAATCTTATCTCTTTGACTTTAAAAAGTATGAAAGACAAGGTTGCTTATCATGCTAAAATTAATACTGAGTGTGTTTGAAAGTAGAGACTCAAAAAACACTCAGCATTACTGAGAAGTACATCCCAGGGCTTATATGCTAATTAAAATTCTGCCTAAACTTATATTTCAAATACTATATTTAAACTAAATTTATTTGAAATGAAGAGGCATAATTCTTTGTTTAACTAAAGCTCACTGTTGCATTTTCCTAAAGAAAAATCCATAACGTGATGTTCTTTAAAATAAATCCCTGGGTTTTATTATGGTAGTAAAAATACCAATATATGTGACAGTGGATTTTCTAAGACAAAGGGATTTTTTTCTCCTAAACACTAATAAAAAATGAGGTATTCATATTTCTGGAAGGACTTTGTGTGGGAAAAAAGCACAGCTTCAAGTGTATATCTTATTTATACAGCTGCGAAATCTTTCCACCAGCTTTCTGTCTGACAGAAATGCAACTATGCCTGGATAAGGCTGATTTTTAATTAAACACTCTGTGTCTTTCAGGGAGTAAAAAATGAGCTAATAGCAGCATATTCATATGAAGATATCAGAGTTTTATTTCTAAAATCTGCTACTGATGATGGGTTTATTTGTGTTAATTATGTCCACAGAGGTTAAGAAACAGATATTACAATATATGTAGGCACAGATATTCTATGTTAATAATGGCTTTCAAAAGTACATAAGACATTTTAAAATGTCATATTTAAGCTAGCAATTCAAGCATAGATTTCCGAGTCCCTGCCCATTAGTCTTACTTTAATTGATTTAACCCCATTTAAAGGCTTAATTATATAGAATAAAAGAACACTTCCATGTTTTAGGAGACATACAGTATATATGTCATAATCTTTTCTAATTAATCCCTTGAGAATGGATCTATTTTTAAAGGTGTACTGCCTGTCTATTAATCATCATTTTTCCAATGTTAAAGAAAAAATATACAGGGCATATTTCCTCCTTACAATAATAATACTCAGTGACAACTATATTTTTTTAATAATAAAACCTATTTTTAAATCAGTTCATTACTACCAAAAACATCACAAAATAAAATATTTCCTGTTTCATTAACAATGATAATAAGACTTACTACCAACTTTAGTAAGCAGATTTGGAAGTTGAATGAATATAACAAGTCATGGTCTTGGACCCTACTTACTGTGTACAGTAGATTTGAGAAGTCATCATACCTAAGGCTGAAAATTTCTATTTCTAGGGCTCAGAGCTTCTCTTTTAGAAAAATCTACTTTCTTACCTTTCCATACCTGTTCATCCCATTTAACTCCAGTAAAAGCAAACCCAGAATATATTTTCCACTTTCCCTTCTCTTTCTATTTCCTTCTTTCTTTCCTTTCTGTTCTTCATTTCTGTGATTCTCATAGAATTTAAGGATGTCTTGCAGGATGTGTCAAATGTAGACCTAATTCCTTTACCAGGAACTGGGAGGGGAAGCACTCCCAACCATATTCTATTGGGTAATTTGTTTAAGCCAAATCAGAAGTATGCACACTGGACAAAGGCTCTGGCTAATTTATTCACCAGTGAGTTAGGTAGTTGCTTTGATGGCAGTCTTTGAGAGTGGCATACAGTTAGTAATAGTTTTAGTCCTTCATTTTTGGGGCATGCCCTACTTGATTCAGCAGTACTGTTATTAGGAAAGGCAAGACTAACTTCAATGCCCTCCATATAATTTATCTTTCCCATTCTCCCCTGTGGTTATGGATAAATCTCTCCTTCTGAACTCCCTTTCTTGGGCTACAAGGTTATCTGTTTATCCCCCTAAAAAAAATGCTAATCTTAGCACTCATATCTCAGAAGAAGTTGTTTCTGGGAACTCAAATTTGACTTAATCCTCTCAGGGATTCGCACATGTGATTCTTTTTTTTTTTAATATTTTATTTATTTGTTTGACAAACAGAGATCACAAGTAGGCAGAGCAGCAGGCAGAGAGAGAAGAGGAAGCAGGTTCCCTGGCAAGCAGAGAGCCCAATGCGGGGCTTGATCCCAGGACCTGAGCGAAGGCAGAGGCGTTAACCCACTGAGCCACCCAGGTGCCCCTTGCACATGTGATTCTAATGGGATCATATGAAACCAAGGTGTTAGATGTATAGATTCCAAAAGACTTTCTGGTATGTTTCTTCCAAAGAAGAATTAAAAATCTAATCTGGCATCTCACTGCACACACATTCTCACCATCATATTCACTAGTCAACTACCTTTTTTAATATAAAATTTTGATATACGCTTTTTGATTAGATACAGTGCTAATAACTTATGTATTGTCTGAATGAACATCTAGGAAATAAGTTGTGCTATTTATTAATCAAAGGTCTCAGCACCCTCTCCATGGTTTGGCACTAATACAGTATTTTATTTTTCTGCATGATATTGAGATAAGGAAGGTATATTTCAATTGCATTTGTTTAGTTTACATATGCTTGCATTATAATAGAATGGCAAAAAGAAAAAAGTAATAACTAGAATGGAAAAGTTGAGATAAGGCATCTAATCTGGAGCAATGTAATTTGAAAAAAACAGTCTTGATATTTTAAATATGATTTCTGGGACGCCTGGGTGGCTCAGTTGGTTGGACGACTGCCTTCAGCTCAGGTCATGATCCTGGGAGTCCCGGGATCGAGTCCCGCATCGGGCTCCCAGCTCCATGGGGAGTCTGCTTCTCTCTCTGACCTTCTCCTCGCTCATGCTCTCTCTCACTGTCTCTCTCTCAAATAAATAAATTTTTTAAAAAAATCTTTAAATATGATTTCTACTTTGAATTTCAGAGCTTAATAATCTATGCTCATACTATCCAGAAGGATTATTGCCATCTAATAAAGGCTTTTTAAAATTCATATTGAAAATCTTATATTAGGAATGCATTTTATGTATACTGAAAATATTAGATGTGTTATGAATGAATTCTTTGGCATTAGAATAATGTTTTAGATACTTTAGAAATGTAACATCAAAACTTGATTTATGAAAGCTAAGGGTATTCATCAAATAATGCCCTAGTCATTTCCTGTTCTATGAAGTAATTTGTGAGGTTAGAAAGTAGATTAACTTCTTATCTATATTATCTTGAGCTAAATTGTATGGTCATGTTTATCTTTAGGATCAACAAGTGTTCTCTGGATATCCTGGAAGAGCAAATATTTGTTTATTTTAATTACAGATTTAAAATGTTCACTCTATCACAGAGTCTGAAATATGTAGGTATAAAAATTATGTTCTTAGAATTAAAGAAATACTTTTAAGTTTGAAGAATATGATTCATTATCTCACTTAAGTGTTCATTTTTGCTTCATCTGATATATCCTTTAGTTGAAGGCCAACTGAGATTCCACTCCTTCCCCCACCCTCACAGTAATGTGATTGCAGCTTCCCTTCATAGCACTCTATATCTTGGTATTGTCATGAGACATTAAAGATTCATGGGTTTCTAAGAACTATTTTGATGTTTGCCTTTGAGAAGATATTTTTTATTCTGTTTATTTTTTATTTGAATATAGTTGACACACAATGGTTACATTAATTTCAGGTATATAACATAGTGATTCAGCTGCTCTATACATTATACTATGCTCACCACAAGTGAGTTACCATTTGTCACCATACAATGTTGTCATGATACCATTGACTATATTCCTTATCCTGTGCTTACCTCAACATAATTAGGGTAATATTTAAAAAAAAACAAAAACAAAAACAAAACAAACAAAAAAACCACACAGCTAAAATCACACTCAATGGTTGAAAACTGAGTGCTTTTCCCCAAAGACCAGGGGCAAGATTAGGATTTCCATTCTCACCACTTTTATTCAACATAGTACTGGAAGTCCTAGCCAGAGCAATCAGACAAGAAAAAGAAATGAGATATTCATATCAATAATGAAGAAGTTAAACTGTCACCATTTGCAGACTACATGAAACTATACATAGAAAAATCTAAACACTGCACCAAAAAGCTATTAGAATTGACTAAAAAAAAAAAACAAAAAAAAACAGTAAATTTTGTAATTCAAGATACAAAATTAATACCCAGAAATTGATAGCATTTTATCCATTAATAAAAAGTAGCAAAAAGAAAATTAAGAAAAAAAATCCATTCCTCAGGAAGTTAAAAATGGAGCTACTGCTATAACCCAGCAATTGCACTACTGGGTATATAGCTCAAAGATACAGATGTAGCAAAATGAAATTGTGGAAGGAGCTGAATTGTTCCTTTACAGATGAATGGATGAAGAAGATACAGTATATATAAACAATGGAATATTACTCAGCCATCAGAAAGGATGAATACCTACCATTTACCTTGGTGTGGATGGAACTGGAGAGTATTATGCTAAGTGAAATAAGTCAATTGGAGGAAGACAATTATTATATGGTTTCAGTCATATGTGGAATATAAGAAACAGAGCAGAGGATCATAAAGGAAGGGAGGGAAAACTGAATGCGAAGAAATCAGAGAGGGAGACAAACCATGAGAGACTCAACTATGGGAAACAAACCAAGGGCTGCTAAAAGAGAAGTGAGTGGGGAATGGGGTAACAGGGTGATGGGCATTAAGGAGGGCACATTATGTGATGAGCACCTGGTGTTATACACAACTGATGAATTATTGAACACTACATCTGAAATTAATGATATACTGCATGTTAACTAATTAAACTTAAATAAATAAAAAAAAATCCGGGGCACCTGGGTGGCTCAGTGGGTTAAAGCCTCTGCCTTCGGCTCAGGTCATGATCTCAGGGTCCTGGGATCGAGCCCCGCATCGGGTTCTCTGCTCAGTGGAGAGCCTGCTTCCTCCTCTCTCTCTCTCTGCCTGCCTCTCTGCCTACATGTGATCTCTGTCTGTCAAATAAATAAATAAAATCTTTAAAAAAAAAATTCCACTTACAGGATCACCAAACATAATAAAATGCCTAGGAAAAAACTAACTGAGGAGGTGAAAGACCTGTGGTCTTAAAACTATAAAACATTGATGAGAGAAATTGAAGATGACACAAATAGAAAGATATTCCACATTCACAGATTGCAAGAACAAATACTGCTAAAATGTCCATACTACCCAAAGTGAAATACAGATTCAGTGTAATCTTTATCAAAATACCAACATTTTTTATTGTGTTATGTTAGTCACCATACATTAGTTTTTGATGTAGTGCTCCAAGATTCATTGTTTATGTACAACACCCAGTGCTCCATGCAATCCATGCCCTCCTTAATACCCACCACCAGGCTCACCCAACCCCCACACCCTCCTCTATAAAATCCTCAGTTTGTTTCTCAGAATCCACAGTCTCTAATTACAGAACTAGAAGAAAAATCCTAATATGTATGGAACCACAAAAGATTCTGAATAGCCAAAGCAATCTTGACGGAAAAAAAAACAACAACACAATGAAAAACAAAAACCTAACAGTATCATAATTCCAGATTTCAAGATACACTACAAAAAATATAATAATCAAAACAGAATGTTCCTGGCACAGAAATAGATCAATAGAACAGAATAGAGACCCCAGAATAAACCCACAATTTATGGTCAATGAATCTTCAACAAAGCAGAAAAGAATACGTAATGGGAAGAAAGAGAGTTTCTTCGACAAATGGTGTTGGAGAAACTGGACAGCAACATGCAAAAGAAAGAAAGTGGACCATTTCCTTATACTATGTACAAAAATAAATTCAAATGAATTAAAGACCTAACTCCATAAAGGTCTAGAAGAGAGCACAGGCAATAGCAACATTTCTGGATATGCTTCCCAAGGAAGGAAGGGAAACAAAAGCAAAAATAATCTATTAGGAATACGTCAGAATAAACAGATTCTGTACAACAAAGAAAGCCATCAATAAAACAAAAGGGCAACCTACTTAATGGGAGATGATATTTGAAAATTATATATTCAATAAGGGATTAATACCCCAAATACATAAAGAATTTACACAATTCAACACCAAAAGTACCCCAAACATACAATTAAAAAATGGGCAGAATACTTTACTAGACATTTTTCCAAAGACATACAGATGACGAAGAGAAACATTTAAGATGCTCAATATCATTAATCAGAATCTCTTCCTCCTTCATTTAATGTCTGTTTGTCTCTAAACAAAGAGAATGTCATAAATATCATTGTACCTACGATAGAAATATTTATCAGTAGTTTAAAACATTGCAAAAGTAAGATGGAGTTCTGGAATATTTTGGAAATTTCTGTGTCAGAATAATTCAGATCAATATCAAATTTTATCTAATGGCCAGATATATAAAAACTTAAGGAAACAAATATTTCTACATACTGTGTCTAATTAACTAGCAAACAAACGAACAACAAAATACACAGGGATAATTGAGTAAAAGAAAAAAGAAACAAACAAAAAACCCCAAATTTCTCATAAATCATGTTAAATCCTCAAAATACAATGAGGAAAACTTGACTAAAGGTAATATTTAGAAGAAAAAATAAAAGTGCAAATTAGAAATAGTTTTAAATCATTTAAAACCTATGGATGGAAGATGTCCTTTAGAAACATTTCAGTTAGAAAACAAACAAACAAACAAACAAACATTTCAATTAGAGATATATCAAAAGTTATTTGTAATGCTTCCTGGATCAGGGAGAATTTTGAAGTATTGTTCAACAGATAAAAGTACAGTACCTGAACTATGTCTGTAGAGAAGTTACCAGAGTGTTTGAATGAGTTTTGATAGAATGAAGGAAATATGTTGTCACAATGTTCCCTAACTCTTTACCTTTTTAAAACGCATGCAAATTTATAATTAAAGGAACAATCTATTTCTGACTAAAGGTGGTTTTTTTGTAACTAAATATAAATTCAAGAAGGATAGAAAGTCAGATACTAGAATTCATATTAGAGTTCTCAAAATAATAGGCCCCTGAGTAAAGAGTCAGAATTTTAGAGTTGATTGTAGAGTCCTCTGTTACAAACACAGAAATGACATCAGAGAAAAACACAAGATTATACTTGCTAATGTGTCTTGTCTTAAACATGTACGTACATACATCATAGTAGTAATAGAGTTATAACAAAACCACTACTAACACCTGAGTGTCCTGATTTCTCACTGACTTCCTGTTCAAATGCTACCACTATGCTATCATTAAAAAAAAAAAAAATTAAAAGAACATCTAGTTTGCAAAAGATTATGCACCTATACTGGCCCAAGATGTGTTAAGAACAAAATGTTTGAAAAAACATTTTGTAAATATTTTCATATCCTATCAGTAATTGCTGTATCATTCCAACCATTGAATTAATAAAGAATGTTGTTTTCTTTGAGTTTTAAAGCTGATTTTCTTGAAATCATATCAAAGCCAATATTTCAAAATCCAAGCTTTATTGGGAAAAAGGTTTTGAAAATTTCCAAATTCCCATTTTCCTGTGGGAAACCAGATCTCATAGTCTTTTTTTTTTTTTAAGATTTTATTTATTTATTTGATAGATCACAATTAGGCAGAGAGGAAGGCAGAGAGAGAGGAAGGGAAGCAGGCTCCCTGCTGAGCAGAGAGCCCGACATGGGGCTCAATCCCAGGACCTTGGGATCATGACCTGAGCCTAAGGCAGAGGCTTTAACCCATGGAGCCACCCAGGTGCCCCCAGATCTCATACTCTTAAACTCGAAACTTTACCATTACCAGCAGAGTGATACGATTTATCAAAGCTGCTAGTCAGCAGGAAGGGCTCTTCTCTTTCCAACAAAGCAGCTGAAAATCAGGACAGGAAGCAGACAGGGAGTAGAGGAAAGTGCAACAAGAAGTAGATTTGAACATTCTGACTTGCGATTTAGTATTTAAATATTCAAAGAGTAGATCAAGGCCCAATAAACACTCCTAAAACAGAGATCTTTACCCCTCATTTTAATGACCTTGCTGAAAAAAATTGAAAGTACTTAAGAAGAAGAGTATGATGTTGCTCAGGAAAAATATGCAGAAATTGTTGCATATTGGGAATAAACTCATTATTTTAAAAATTAGCAAGTAGAGGAAAAGAGTGATGATTTCATTCTGTATTTCCTATATAAGCTATATTGAGTAACAAAACAGTAGACTGGGGAAGTTTCCTTTATAAAATTATTTCACCATTCTTTCTGTGCTCCGTTCTCATGGTTCTGCCCTCTGCACCATCTTTTTCATGAAGGCTAACAAACAAATGTTGACATTTGAGTAGTTTTCTGTTTGCTTCCTGCTAATAAAATTTTAGAATTGGAATAGACTCTTCACTTTGTATTCTTTGTCTATTTCAGTTCAAAATGACAGTACTTCCAATATAACTCTAAAAATATTTTGGGGGGCGCCTGGGTGGCTCAGTGGGTTAAAGCCTCTGCCTTCGGCTCAGGTCATGATCCCAGGATACTGGGATCAAGCCCCTCATCGGGCTCTCTGCTCAGCAGGGAGCCTGCTTCCTCCTCTCTCTCAGCCTGCCTCTCTGTATACTTGTGATCTCTGTCTGTCAAATAAATAAATAAAATCTTTAAAAAAAATATTTTGGATGTCCTCTTGGTCATTTTAAGTGTTAGTTCCTTTGAAAAGGGATAAAACCATGTATCTTCAAGAATAAGCCCCTCTGTACTGCTGGGACTTTGTTGTTTTTTATGTTTTGTTTTGTTTTTGTTTTACTACTGGGACTTTTGAGATAGAACACTCTTAAGCTACTTAGGAGCCCTATTATTTGATTGAGAGGATCTTTGAGGTAGATCCTTAATTTTCTTAGAAGGGCTTTGGTTTGATGTAAAGGTACTCTAAGGTATTACATTTAATTTTTTTGAGAGCTTAATAAAAAATTTTGTAGTCATACTCTCAGCTTCATCTTTGGACCCTATTTGTCTTGCTAACCTTAGATTTAATCTTCACTCCAACATAGTTGCTTAATTTTAGTATCATTTACCTGCTGAAGAGGCTGAGAAACTGCAAAATCATGATGTTTTAACAGTTTTTAACAGTTTTCCTTTTTTCTTTCTTAACAGTTTGTAACTGTCCTCTTGCATTTCACTCTAAAGTTCAAGAAAAAACAAAACAGAACAAAACAAAACTACAGCAGGTGGCACTTCTTTGGTTGTAAATCTTCTTACCCCAGATCACCGAGTTTATTAGTTATATTTTCTACTTTACATATAGCTGTAGTCAACAGAGTTGTTAAACTTTTTGCCACTACATAACACTACAAAACAAAAAAGACTCCTTTTCTCCAGTTTCCAATAAAATATTCTTCTCCTTCTTTTTTCTTTCTTTTTTTTTTTAAGATTTTATTTATTTATTTGAGAGAGAGACAGTGAGATAGAGCATGAGAGGGGAAATCAGAGGGAGAAGCAGACTCCCATTGGAGCTGGGAGCCCAATGTGGGACTCTTTATCCCTGGATTCTGGGATTATGATCTGAGCCGAAGGCAGTTGCTTAACCCGCTGAGCCACCCAGGTGCCCTGGAGAGTTCTTATCTACAGCATACTCAAAGTCCAAACCTCTACAGGTGATAAACTCAAGATACTCTAAGCTTTAACTAAACTCTCCTCAAAGCCCAGTGTCCATTCCAAAACTATTCCCCCATTTTAGGCTGTAGTTGTGGCAGCACCCCCAGATACTAACATTGATATTAGTCAACTATTGCTGCATTAAAAATCTGTCCCATACTTTTTCAGATTAAACCAACAAATGTTCATTCACTCACGTTCTAATGGTCACGATTCTGGGAGTGGCTGCTTAGTTGGGTGGTTCTGTTCCAGGGCTTTTTATCAAGTTGCAATCAAGCTGTCAGTCCAAACAGCAGTCTTTGTGTTTAAGGATTGGTGGATCTGCTTCCGAGTTCATTAATGTGCTTTATGGCCAGAGGTTTCATTCTCTCAATACGCAGGCTTCTCAATAGGACCACTAATGATATAGATTCTCCATACTGAGATTAGATATTAGAGTAAGAGAGAGAACCTCCAAGAAGGGAAGCCACAGTTTTGTTTTGTTTTTATAACCTAATCTTGGAGTAACATGTCTTTGCTTCTACTGTATTCTATTCATTAGAAGTGAGTCATGAAGTACAGCCTATACTCAAGGAAAGGGAATGTGGAGCACAGTTTGCTACTGTATTTCTTTGGAAGTTAAATGTGGTTAAAGAAATTGTGTATGGGGGCACCTGGGTGGCTCAGTGGGTTAAAGCCTCTGCCTTCGGCTCAGGTCATGATCCCAGGGTCCTGGGATCGAGCCCCGAGTCGGGCTCTCTGCTCAGCAGGGAGCCTGCTTCCCTTCCTTTCTCTGCCTGCCTCTCTGCCTAACTGTGATCTCTGTCAAATGAGTGAACAAAATCTTAAAAAAAAAAAGAAAAAAAAAGAAATTGTGTATGGATTCTAGGTTCACAAGGGGTTGATAGTGGTTATTTGGTAACATTTGTTAGCTAAGTGGAACTAAATCTTCCAGCATGTGTTGGTAATGTTCAATAAGTTTAACCACAAATACAACAGAAAAGATTTATAAGGTGTAAGTAAAATGGCAAAGATTTTCACTGTCACCGATTAGCTATCTCAGCATGTTGTTGCATGGCAGAATTCAGGCTTAAAATTCCTCTACTTACCACTGGATTTCCTTCATTTTATTCTCCACTTCCTGGGCCAGATATATGTAGATTTCAGCAGGAAAGAGCACAAGCTTCCTCTGCGGTTATCTAACGTCATCAAGGTTGTAGGCAGTGAGACCCTGGCATATGTCCAGTTAATCCTCAGTCTCTCCTGCTCCACACCAAGCTTTTCTTCTTAATTATTGGTCCTGCTGATTTAAGGGAATTACAGACTCATCAGCTGATACACAGTAGCATATTTTCACAGCGTTCCTTACCAACTCTCACAATCATGTAAGGTCTAATTCTTACAATAGTTCCCTTATCCACTATTAAGGGTTCTAATTTCCAAACAAAATCTAAAAGGATGGAGCAGGTTACTATTGCAGTCTAATTACTCAAAAATATATCAAGATAGCTTCTGGACATATAAATGCTATGCAGTGGTTATGAATGAAGAAAATGTTATTAACTCTCCAGAGATTGGTGTTCACATGTGGATCCTTTTTCCTACACTAGTAAAAAGTAGTTATGAGTCACTTGTACTCTATTGTCTCTCTGTTTTGGAGAAACAATTTGGAAAAAAAAATACTGACACAAAGTAAAAGATTCGGTCACTTCATACTTGAAATAAAATCTAACAGTATGCATTCTTCATAACTTCCAAAATGAAATCTAAATGATAAACCAAAAATGCCCATCTCTCAATAGCATCCATATGTGTATACTCAAACTCATCCAAACTGCCTACATTTTTCAGAGCCATCACATTTGTTAAGGACTTTGCCCTCATATATGTTATTTCCTCTGCTTGAAAATATCTTTGACTGGCTTTTTCATGGATACTATCTTCCAAAATTTTAAGAAATTAAAGAAACCGTGAAGCTTTACTACCTGGGTTAGAGTCCCTTCCTTTTTTCCATACTCTAAAATACACTCTAACATAGTATTTATTGCTTGTTTTTTATCTGTCTTCCCAAATACATTGATGGTAAACTGAATGAATAAACAGAGTAACTTTTGTGACATTAATTATAAGGATGAAATATTAATTAACAATATGACCCTGGAAATTAGGTACCATAACTTACATAATTAGAGGCTACTGTGTTCATTTACTGCCTTTCTACAAAAGGTACCACTCTAACAGCAACTGAGCATTGTATGGATGGTTGTCTCTGATGCTTATAATTGCAGTCATTGGGACACCTGGGTGGCTCAGTTGGTTAAGCTGCTGCCTTTGGCTCAGGTCATGATCCCAGAGTCCAGGGATCAAGTCCCACATCAGGCTCCTTGCTCAGCAGGGAGCATGTTTCTCTCTCTGCCTCTGCCTGCCACTCTGCCTGCTTGTGCTCTCTCTATATATCTCTCTCTGACAGATAAATAAATAAAATATTTTTAAAAAGGAATTGAAGTCATTCAGTAAATACAAAAAGCAGAAAATAGTTTCAACATCAACCACAATGAGAATGAACAGATAGACAATAAAGTTCTGTAGCACTGCAGATGAATTAAAGTAAAGTGTTCTTCTGGACCTGAAATGAAACAATTTTCTTTATTATCTGAAATGTGTTGGGAAAGCTGTTGATATTTTGGTTTTGGTGAAATAGAAAGGTAGAGAAAGACATTAAAGCCAGGGAGAAACCAAGAAATGTGTTTTGCTCCAAATACTTAACGATGATTATGAGCAATTCTCCGTCTAATGCCAGACATGTTGTGATATAGAGTCGGTTGCTGAGAACGGGTCTAAGAGTAAACACATAATATGGATTCTTCCCTCATAGAGCTACAGGTTTGAGAAGGTGCATCTTTGGTGCAATAAAAT
The DNA here is from genome assembly GCF_902655055.1 of Lutra lutra. Taxonomy (NCBI): domain Eukaryota; kingdom Metazoa; phylum Chordata; class Mammalia; order Carnivora; family Mustelidae; genus Lutra; species Lutra lutra. The sequence goes on along the minus strand of NC_062287.1, from coordinate 33,222,984 downwards.
ATTCTATTTTATCAGACATATACTAGATATTGGAATAAATAGATATTGGAATATATCTACATAGATATCTATATAGATATTGGAATAAAATATCATAGGTATTGGAATAAAAACAAATGCAGCCTAATGAAGCAGTTGCTCAGAGGATTTGGAGAAGCTATAGCCTAATTTTCCATGTGGCAAAAGAACTTCTATTTGCCACAGAAGTTATGAATACGATTACTAAAAAAGTAATCATCTAATAATTGCATTTACTATTAAGGATGGAATGAATAAGAGCTTTGTTTATTCTACTTAAAGACATGCCTATACTGGCAATTTTACACTCATTCTAAGACTATATTTACAAGTATATGGAAATGATAACATTTGAGGTAGTACCCTCAAAGACCCCCAAATCCCCAGGTATTTTATTATATGTTCACTGATGACTGATATTCTTTAATCATGCACAAAGTTAATATTTCATAATTTCATGTGCAGAAATAAATGCTAATGTCCTTATTATAGCTGATGAATTGGCAGCCTAACCAACAATTCTGGGTTTTCGTTTTTCATTAAAAAAACAAAAAGCAGGGCGCCTGGGTGGCTCAGTGGGTTAAGCCGCTGCCTTCGGCTCAGGTCATGATCCCAGGTCCTGGGTTCGAGCCCCACATCGGGCTTTCTGCTCAGCAGGGAGCCTGCTTCCTCCTCTCTCTCTGCCTGCCTCTCTGCCTACTTGTGATTTCTCTCTGTCAAATAAATAAATAAAATCTTTAAAAAAAAAAAGCAGATAAAGTTCAATAAAGTTAACTATGAAAAGAGTAAACAACATGAAGTGTGTCAGGTGCTAAGCAACTTCATGTAATAATATATTTTAGCTACTATATTCACTTTTGCATCTAAACATTCACCATCATATTATTCCAGAAAATAAGTTTGAATGGAAATAGAGGGGAGGGAAAACTGAGGAACTTTCAAATGGTAGCAAAAGGGCTTGCATGACATTCATAGAGTTGGATTAAAGCTTGAATAAATGGATTCTAGCACCAGACACAAAGTATGAGAACAATAGAATTAGCTTGGGACTGCCAGGACCCAGAGGATTTTAGCTCATTTCACAGTGTTATATTCCAAATGAGGTTATTAAGCACTTAGAAGCTCAATTTTATCATCTTGTAAAATGGAATGATAAGATTCATTTCATTAACTGATATGGTGTATTCCAAAGCCCCCCGTCATAAATCATTTCATTGAGTTGCTTACATAATGAAGATAAAATTATTATCAAAGAATCAGGGTCTTAACTAAAAAAAAACAAACAGATAAATTGTATTATCATTATCCTTTTTAAGATGAAGAAACTTGCCCAGGAAGTTCATATGCTGACAGCATATTGTAAGTTTAAGGCAGAAATAGTGATCAACAAGTTCTCTATACATAGTGACTGATATATAGATTGGAGTTTGTAAGTAATGAGCAATTTGTTGAAAAAATAAGTAAGTTATTTACACATGGTCAGAGGAAAACTGGATTGTTAACCATGACTTTGTGATATCAGTGCACCCTCCTGTTTTCTTAATTCTTTCTCCGTCAGGATTCCCTCACCTCCTCTTCTCTTTCTCCAACCTCTTTTTCTCTCACCGCTCTCTGTCTCCTCTTTTAAAGAGAACATATTGTAGTGGTATGCTGTTGACATCTAAGTGGTAGTACAGAATTTGGATATCTGTGAAAATGCAAAGAGTAGGCATGTAACCAATATGTATTTCACTAACTTCAAGCCTGTCCTAGAACAGAAAGCTAGTATAACACAAAAGAATTTCTGCTTTTTCTTCTTTTTTTTAAAGGTCAGGTTAAACAACTTTAAGGTATAAGGAGAAAATAAGATAAAATAAATGTTTTTCAGAAAAAAAATGAAATAGGATAACTAATTAAGAAATTCTATTTAACAGAAATGTCCCATGTCAGCAATATTCCACATCTGTTTGTAACCAGATGCTCTTTACTTATCTAAGGAATTGTTTCTCCAGCCTTCTATGTTGCTTCCTAGATTTTCAAAAATCAATTTTTAAAAATCTAACATTTTCAAGGGAACAAACTATTTTTAGGAATTAGCAAATTTGTCTTTAGGTCTTAGGGAAACTAACTGCAACTGCACTCCCAACTTTTATAGATTTATGCCCCTATTTCAATCAGAAGCTCAACCTGAGGGTTTTGAAGGGGCAGGGGGTGGGAGGTTGGGGGAACCTGGTGGTGGATATTAGGGAGGGCACAGATTGCATGGAGCACTGGGTGTGGTGCAAAAACAATGAATACTGTTACGCTGAAAATAAATTAAAAAATTTAAAAAAAAATCAAAAAACAGAAGCTCAAGAATATGGTTATTTTTCTACCCAGGATGTAAAAACTTTGAAAAGAATGCTCAATTAGGCTGATACAATTCTAAGCTAAATCTGGAAATAAACATGCACACATTTTACTGTAACCTCTTTAACAGGAAATGACAATTCTGCTTTGGCTCAAAGATTTGAAATGTATTTTATAGCACAGGCTTTGGAGAGATAACCTTTTGATACTCAGGACATAATCCATTGTCAGCCAAATACATGTTTTTAATAGTGCTAACTGATACGGCATTTACATTTAATTTCAGATTTCTAGATTTATGTATTCATTACAAAAATATAGAAACAATGTAATACAATATTTCAACTAACAATCAATCTCTTAGTGGAACCTTGAAGCCAATCTCTCAGAAATATTTTCCAAATTTTATTTTGTTACCTGCTACAATATAGTAACTATCATATATATATTCAGTAGTTAAGCTAACTTTGCCCAAGCTGAGAAATTAAATTTTCTTCTACTTGCCTAATTTTCTTTATCAATTTTCTCCTTTCTACTTTTATAATTCTAATAGTCCAAGAATGTTTTCCCTTGAATTTTCTTAAATTAGAATTATATAGAATCACTGCAGTATCAAATCACAATACTAAAGTCTCTTTCTATTCTTCCCCTCAAAATTTTCCTTTATCTTTGAACTAGAATAGTTCTCTTGGATCATTTCAGGAATAAGTCGCTCACTAAAATATTGACTTGCCTTTAATAATCCAAAAATGACCATAATGGCTATAAAGGAATAATTTTCACCAGTTTTGTCTAATAACATCAAGTTCAGATGGTTATGGCATTTTTATTTTATTCTGTTATGTTAGTTTGTCAAAAACCACTTTGTCCATATGCAGTATATTTTTTAAATGTTTACTTAATTTAAAATGAGCTTTAAATTTTAAAATGCCCAGGCACATATATAGTATTTTCTCACTTTTATAGTGTTCTTTAATGGGTCATTAAACCAATGTTAACTATTTTTTTCCAGAATTTCTTTTTTCTAATTTTATTTTTTCAGTGTTCTAAGATTCATTGTTTATGCACCACACCCAGTGCTCCAGACTCACCTAACCCCCCACCCATCTAACCTCCAAAATCCTGTTTGTTTCTCAGAGTCCAGTTTCTCATGCTTCATCTCCCCCTCTGATTTACCCCATTTCACTTTTCCTTTCCTTCTCCTAATGTCCTTCATGTTATTCCTTATGCTCCACAAGTAAGTGAAACCATATGATAATTGGCCTTCTCTGCCTGACATAGTTCACTCAGCATAATCTCCTCCAGTCCTGTCCATGTTGATACAAAAGAAGGGTATCCATCCTTTCTGATGGAGGTGTAATATTCCATTGTACATGAAAAAATTCTCATCATCATTAGCCATCAGGGAAATTCAAACCAAAATTTCATATGTATTGATTTTAACATGCTCTATTCTTCAAGTTTCTTTTAAATTTTTTAACAAAATAACTTATGTACATGATTTTAAAATCATCTAATAGTGCAGAGAATCTGCACTAAAATAATCGAATCAATTCCTAATGACAAATACAATTTTGCTTTTACTTCTTAAATTATCAATTCTAATTTACTATAATATACTTGGATCAGTTTTTTTTTTTATTTATTACCAAAACATTACCTTTGCACTCTCTCATCTAAAATATATAGCTCTAGCTCACTTGCTATAACACTCTTTCCCTTCTTATGTCTCTCAATTCAGTTGCACAATTATTCTCAGTCTCTCTTTCCATTGTTCAAATCTGCATTTTCAGTGTACCAAACCTTCCATTCCTTCTTCCAAACACATAGATACTACATATTGACTTCGTATTTTGTCAGATGCAGATATCAGTATTTAATCTTTTCCCTCATCTTCTCCTTTCCACTGTTTTTATTCCCACGGCCCAATCTCAGTGTTGTAAATATGTTTTGAATTTCCATTATATTTTAATTCATAGTTAAATTTTCTAAGATTGGTCTTTTTTTTTTAATCTATTTCTCTGGGTTTTTGTTTTATTGTTGCTGCTCTTTGTAAGTAAAAAGCCAGTAAAAAATCTAATTATCATGGCTGTAATTATTTTCAGTAAGAGGTAATATGCTGTGTAGTGAAGAATCAACTTTACTCCAAGAGAGGTCTCTTGGAGACTCTGCCCTCGGCCACAGGGGAGGTAATCTCTAGGACCAAAGAAATGTTAGGCTTGATAGGAGTGTCTTGGTTTCCCTGGAAGTTTAGTCCACTGCAAAGTCTAACAACGTGATATATGATGGAGTCTTTGAGACACGTCATATAAATCCTCACCTCTCAAGAACCTGACAACTAAGGCTATTAGCCTGAACCCCCAGATAGCACCTGTAGCCACACAAGCAGTATGTAATCAAATACTAATAAGCTGTAGACACCAAAAGGGCTCTAAAGAGCTTCTTTCCTCAGAAATACACAGTACTTTGTATACTGTCACCATCATGGCCTGGAGCAGGTTATGCTGCCCATGACCCCACAGGGAGAAGACAACCAAAAGCTCCATGTTTGGATTGCCTGAACTTGGTAGACTTTAATTACATCCTTTAACTATTCTAGAAAACAGTAAGTATATCCCTTTCCTGAGTTCTAGGAGTCATTCTAGTGAAATATTTAACCTGAGGATAGCTGTGGAGAACCCCAAATTTCTCGGCAACTGGCCTGAGGGCTTACAAATCTGTGACTGGTGTCTGAAACAAGAACAACCTCATAAGAATAGTTCCCTCAAACTTTGCAGTTGGACTAATACATTGCACATACGACTGCTGCTTCCCCACAGTGTACAAAAGAAGAATGAAGTACAAACAAATCAGCTTCAAGAGAAAGCAGGCAGGGCTAGGCAGTTGAGAAGACTGTGCCTTGAACAACTCCTCAGTCCCATATTTATTAGATACAAGACAACAATCAATAAAGCAGTCAAAGGAGATTATAGATACTAAGTAAGACATGCTTGATAAAGCAGTATAGGATTTGGGGTTGAGTTTGCTTGATCAAGCAGTATAGGATTTGTGGTTGAATAAACACATTTAAAGGGATCATATAATTAACTACAGGTGATCTCTGGAGAAGGGGGTAACAGAAAAAAGAAGTGGGTGTGGTTTCACCCTGAGCGGCCGGGCGTTCCCAGCTGTTTGGTTTCAAGGACATATATCATCCTCCCCCAGAGGTCTGTTGCTAGTACATGTTTAAGAATGCTTGGTCAGTACATTGTTCTGAGGGACTGTTACATACCACAGTAACACTTCCTTCTTTAGAATTCATTATGCCAATGAAAGGTGATGGTTTCAATTTTAAATGTTTTTTTTTTTTCCCCTACATTTCACAAAATGCTCCAAATCATGAGATATACTATGGTTTATTTTTCTTGTTTGGGGGGTCATCCTTTTTTTTTTTTTCTTTTTTTAAGATTTCATTTATTTATTTGAGAGAGAAAGAGAGCATGAGAGAGAGAGCATGGTGGGGGGCAGGGAGAGATGGGTACAGACTCCCCACTGAGAAGGGAACTGGATGTGGGGCTCTATCCCAGGATCCTGGGACCATGACCTGAGCCAACGGCAGACACTCAACCAACTGAGCCACCCAGGTGTCCCAAAGGATCATCCTTTTTATATTTGCTTTTTATCACATTTATGGTTTTTAACAAAGCCTTATATACTGTTTAGCTTTTGTCTGAAACTAGTTTTATTTTTATATCTTCCTTTAATTTGTCCAAGGCTGGACCTGAATTCAATAACTTTCCTACCCTTATTTTTAACTATTCATTTTGCTAAAATACATCCTGAAAGGAGATCTTGAAAACATTTTGTCAGGATAAACTTTGAGTCCTTGAAAATATCAATATAGTTTTATGCTACCCCTTTTTTGATAATTTAGAATATAAAGTATAGATAAGAAACTATTATCCCATAAGATTTTGAAGACTTTGCTCTATTCTCTTACTAGATGTGTCCTATATTTTCTTCTTAAATTTCTTATCTCTTCAACACTTGTTTATTTGGGAGATTTCTTTTTTTTTTTTTAAGATTTTTTTTTATTTATTTATTTGACAGAGAGAGATCACAAGTAGGCAGAGAGGCAGGCAGAGAGAGAGAGGAAGGGTAACAGGCTCCCTGCTGAGCAGAGAGCCTGATGCGGGACTCGATCCCAGGACCCCGAGATCATGACCTGAGCCGAAGGCAGCGGCTTAACCCACTGCGCCACCCAGGCACCCCTATTTGGGAGATTTCTTGACCTTATCTTCAGACCACTCTAGAATATTTTCTTGCTCCCTGTCTGATTTCTTGCTTGTAAAACAGTTTCTGATATAAAAAGTCTCTCAGTAAATATTTACTGATCCTTTAAAGACTTGATTCTGTGTTCTTTTAATAAATCTTCATTATTATAATAACTTTATTAGGCAAATGAGTTTTTTAATTAGAAAAAGATAGGCTTCTTATAAAAAATAATTAGTAAAATATATGTACTTTCTTTCATTTCGCTTATTTCCTGAATTGTGATATCTATTTGTAGTCATTCTCCTAGAACTATATCCTTCTGTTTGGCTACACTGCTCTGAGAGGATTATTTTCATAGTTTTAGGCAATTTAATTCATCATTTTTAGCTATTGTGATTACTCTACCTACAGTCTTACAATAAGACTCTACCAACAGTCTTACTCTACCTACAGTCTTACAATTATGTAGAACATAGAAGTTTCGGAGGAGTCAAGATGGCGGAGAAGTAGCAGGCTGAGACTACTTCAGGTAGCAGGAGATCAGCTAGATAGCTTATCTAAAGATTGCAAACTCCTACAAATCCAACGGGAGATCGAAGAGAAGAACAGCAATTCTACAAACAGAAAATCAACCACTTTCTGAAAGGTAGGACTGGCGGAGAAGTGAATCCAAAGTGATGGGAAGATAGACCGCAGTGGGAGGGGCTGGCTCCCGGCAAGCAGCGGAGCAACGGAGCACAAAATCGGGACTTTTAAAAGTCTGTCTTGCTGAGGGACATCACTCCAGAGGCTTAACCAGGGTGAAGCCCACATGGGGTGAGCGTGGCCTCAGGTCCCACAGGGTCACAGAAGAATCGGGGGTGTCTGAGGGTCGCAGAACTTACAGGTATTAGAACAGGGAAGCCAGCTACAGAGAAGGAGCAGAGGAGTGAGCTCACAGCTCAGGGTTACCTTGAACTGGTCGCAGGCTCCGTGAGATCAGAGCGTGGCCGGAGGCCAGGCAGACGGGAGTAACTGGGTAATGTTCTTTCAGGGCGCACTAAGGAGTGGGGACCCGAGCTCTCGGCTCCTCTGGGCCGGAGACTGGGAGGCCGCCATCTTCATTCCCGTCCTCCAGAACTCTACAGAAAGCGGAACTCTACAGAAAGCGCTCTGGGAACAAAAGCTCCTGAAAGCAAACCCAAGCAGATTACTCAGCCCAGCCCCTGGTAAAGGCGGTGCAATTCCGCCTCGGGCAAAGACACTTGAGAATCACTACAACAGGCCCCTCCCCCAGAAGAACAACAAGAAATCCAGCCAGGACCAAGTTCACCTACCAAGGAGTGCAGTTTCAATACCAAGGAGAGCAGCAGAATTCCAGAGGAGGAGAAAGCAAAGCACGGAACTCATGGTTTTCTCCCCATGATTCTTTAGCCTTGCAGTTAATTTAACTTTTTACTTCTTTTTCAATATTTTTTCTCTTCTTCTGCTATTTTTTTAACTTTTACCCTTTTCTTTTTGAACGTTTTTTAACTAGTTATCTAATATATATATACTTTTTTCTTTTTTATATTTTTTCTTTATTCGTTCTCTCTTTTTTTTTTTTTTTTTTCTTTCTGAACGTCCTTTTATTCCCTTTCTCCCCACTCACGATTTGGGATCTCTTCTGATTTGGTTAAAGCATATTTTCCTGGGGTTGTTGCCACCCTTTTAGTATTTTACTTGCTCCTTCATATACTCTTATCTGGACAAAATGACAAGGCTGAAAAATTCACCACAAAAAAAAGAACAAGAGGCAGTACTGAAGGCTAGGGACCTAATCAATACAGACATTGGTAATATGTCAGATCTAGAGTTCAGAATGACAATTCTCAAGGTTCTAGCTGGGCTCAAAAAAGGCATGGAAGATATTAGAGAAACCCTCTCTTGAGAGATAAAAGCCCTTACTGGAGAAATAAAAGAACTAAAATCTAACCAAGTTGAAATCAAAAAAGCTATTAATGAGGTGCAATCAAAAATGGAGGCTCTCACTGCTAGAATAAATGAGGCAGAAGAGAGAATTAGCTATATAGAAGACCAAATGACAGTGAATAAAGAAGCTAGCAAAAGAGGGACAAACAGCTACTGGCCCATGAGGGGAGAATTCAAGAGATAAGTGACACCATAAGATGAAACAACATTAGAATAATTAGGATTCCAGAAGAAGATGAAACAGAGAGGGGAACAGAAGGTATATTGGAGAGAATTATTGGAGAGAATTTCCCCAATATGGCAAAGGGAACAAGCATCAAAATCCAGGAGGTTCAGAGAACCCCCCTCAAGATCAATAAGAAAAGGTCCACACCCCATCACCTAATAAAAATTTACAAGTCTTAATGACAAAGAGAAAATCCTGGAAGTAGCCCGGGAAAAGAAGTCTGTAACATACAATGTTAAAAATATTAGATTGGCAGTGGATTATCCACAAAGACCTGGCAGGCCAGAAATAGCTGGCATGATATATTCAGAGCACTAAACAAGAAAAACATGTATCCAAGAATACTATATCCAGCTAGGATAGCATTGAAAATAGAAGGAGAGATTAAAAGCTTCCAGGACAAACAAAAACTGAAAGAATTTGCAAATATCAAACCAGCTCTACAGGAAATATTGAAAGGGGTCCTCTAATCAAAGAGAGACCCTAAAAGTAGTAGATCAGAAAGGAACAGAGACAATATACAGTAACAGCCACCTTACAGGCAATACAGTGGCACTAAATTCATATCTCTCAATACTTACCCTGAATGTTAATGGGCTAAATGCCCCAATCAAAAGACACAGGGTATCAGAATGGATTAAAAAAAAAAATCTATATGTTGCCTACAAGAAACTCATCTTAAACCCAAAGACACCTCCAGATTTAAAGTGAGGGGGTGGAAAAGAATTTACCACGCTAATGGACATCAGAAGAAAGCAGGAGTAGCAATCCTTATATCAGATCAATTAGATTTTAAGCCAAAGACTATAATAAGAGATGAGGAAGGACACTATATCATACTCAAAGGAACTGTCCAACAAGAAGATCTAACAATTTTAAATATCTATGCCCCTAACGTGGGAGAAGCCAACTATATAAACCAATTAATAACAAAATCAAAGAAACACATCTACAATAATACAATAATATTAGGGGACTTTAACACTGCCCTCACTGAAATGGACAGAAAATCCAAGCAAAAGATCAACAAGGAAATAAAGGCCTTAAATGACACACTGGACCAGATGGACATCACAGATATATTCAGAACATTTCATCCAAAAGCAACAGAATACACATTCTTCTCTAGTGCACATGGAACATTCTCCAGAACAGATCACATTCTCGGTCCTAAATCAGGTCTCAACCGGCATCAAAAGATTGGAATCCTACCCTGCATATTTTCAGACCACAATGCTCTGAAGCTAGAACTCAATCACAAGAGGAAATCTGGAAAGAACCCAAATACATGGAGACTAAACAGCATCCTTCTAAAGAATGAATGGGTCAACCAGGAAATTAAAGAAGAATTGAAAAAATTCATGGAAACAAATGATAATGAAAACACAACGGTTCAAAATCTGTGGGACACAGCAAAGACAGTCCTGAGAGGAAAATATATAGCGGTACAAGCCTTTCTCAAGAAACAAGAAAAGTCTCAGGTACACAACTGAACCCTACACCTAAAGGAGCTGGAGGAAGAACAAGAAAGAAACCCTAAACCCAGCAGGAGAAGAGAAATCATAAAGATCAGAGCAGAAATCAATGAAAAAGGAACCAAAAAAAACAATAGAACAAATCAACGAAACTAGGAGCTGGTTCTTTGAAAGAATTAATAAGATTGATAAACCCCTGGCCAGACTTATCAAAAAGAAAAGAGAAAGAACCCAAATAAATAAAACCATGAATGAAAGAGGAGAGATCACAATGAACACCAAAGAAATATAGACAATTATAAGAACATACTATGAGCAACTCTACGCCACCAAATTTGACAATCTGGAAGAAATGGATGCATTCCTAGAGACATATAAACTACCACAACTGAACCAAGAAGAAATGGAAAGCCTGAACAGACCCATAACCAGTAAAGAGATTGAAACAGTCATCAAAAACCTCCAAACAAACAAAAGCCCAGGGCAAAACGGCTTCCTGGGGGAATTCTACCAAACATTTAAAGAAGAACTAATTCCTATTCACCTGAAACTGTTCCAAAAAATAGAAATGGAAGGAAAACTTCCAAACTCATTTTATGAGGCCTGCATCACCTTGATCCCAAAACCAGACAAGGATCCCATCAAAAAAGAGAACTACAGACGAATATCCTTGATGAACACAGATGCAAAAATTCTCACCAAAATACTAGCCAATAGGATTCAGCAGTACATTAAAAGGATTATTCACCACGACCGAGTGGGATTTATTCCAGGGCTGCAAGGTTGGTTCAACATCCGCAAATCAATCAATGTGATACAACACATTAATAAAAGAAAGAACAAGAACCATATGATACTCTCCATAGTTGCTGAAAAAGCATTTGACAAAGTACAGTATCCCTTCCTGATCAAAACTCTTCAAAGTGTAGGGATAGACGGCACATACCTCAATATTATCAAAGCCATCTATGAAAAACCCACCACAAATATCATTCTCAATGGAGAAAAACTGAAAGCTTTTCCGCTAAGGTCAGGAACACGGCAGGGATGTCCGTTATCACCACTGCTATTCAACATAGTACTAGAAGTCCTAGCCTCAGCAATCAGACAACAAAAGGAATTTAAAGGCATCCAAATCGGCAAAGAAGAAGTCAAACTATCACTCTTTGCAGATGATATGATACTATATGTGGAAAACCCAAAAGACTCCACTCCAAAACTGCTAGAACTTGTACAGGAATTCAGTCAAGTGTCAGGATATAAAATCAATGCACAGAAATCAGTTGCATTTCTCTACACCAACAACAAGACAGAAGAAAGAGAAATTAAGGAGTCCATCCCATTTACAATTGCACCCAAAACTCTAAGATACCTAGGAATAAACCTAACCAAAGAGACTAAGAATCTATACACAGAAAACTATAAAGTACTCATGAAAGAAATTGAGGAAGACACAAAGAAATGGAAAAATGTTCCATGCTCCTGGATTGGAAGAATAAATATTGTGAAAATGTCTATGCTACCTAAAGCAATCTACACATTTAATGCAATTCCTATCAAAGTACCATCCATTTTTTTCAAAGAAATGGAACAAAGAATCCTAAAATTTATATGGAACCAGAAAAGACCTCGAATAGCCAGAGGAATATTGAAAAAGAAATCCAAAGTTCGTGGCATCTCAATTCCGGACTTCAAGCTCTATTACAAAGCTGTCATCATCAAGACAGCATGGTACTGGCACAAAAACAGACACATAGATCAATGGAACAGAATAGAGAGCCCAGAAATAGACCCTCAACTCTATGGTCAACTCATCTTCGACAAAGCAGGAAAGAATGTCCAATGGAAAAAAGACAGCCTCTTCAATAAATGGTGTTGGGAAAATTGGACAGCCACATGCAGAAAAATGAAATTGGATCATTTCCTTACACCACACATGAAAATAGACTCAAAATGGATGAAGGATCTCAATGTGAGAAAGGAATCCATCAAAATCCTTGAGGAGAACACAGGCAACAACCTCTTCGACCTCAGCCACAGCAACATCTTCCTAGGAACATCACCAAAGGCAAGGGAAGCAAGGGCAAAAATGAACTACTGGGATTTTATCAAGATCAAAAGCTTTTGCACAGCAAAGAAACAGTTAACAAAACCAAAATACAACTGACAGAATGGGAGAAGATATTTGCAAATGACATATCAGATAAAGGGCTAGTGTCCAAAATCTATAAAGAACTTAGCAAACTCAACACCCAAAGAACAAATAATCCAATCAAGAAATGGACAGAGGACATGAATAGACATTTCTGCAAAGAAGACATCCAGATGGCCAACAGACACATGAAAAAGGGCTCCATATCACTCGGCATTAGGGAAATACAAATCAAAACCACAATGAGATATCACCTCACACCAGTCAGAATGGCTAAAATTAACAAGTCAGGAAATGACAGATGCTGGCGAGGATGCGGAGAAAGGGGAACCCTCCTACACTGTTGGTGGGAATGCAAGCTGGTGCAACCACTCTGGAAAACAGCATGGAGGTTCCTCAAAATGTTGAAAATAGAGCTACCCTATGACCCAGCAATTGCACTGCTGGGTATTTACCCTAAAGATACAAACGTAGTGATCCGAAGGAGCACGTGCACCTGAATGTTTATAGCAGCAATGTCTACAATAGCCAAACTATGGAAAGAACCTAGATGTCCATCAACAGATGAATGGATAAAGAAGAAGTGGTATATATACACTTGGAATACTATGCAGCCATCAAAAGAAATGAAATCTTGCCATTTGCGATGACGTGGATGGAACTAGAGGGTATGATGCTTAGCGAAATAAGTCAATCGGAGAAAGACAACTATCATATGATCTCCCTGATATGAGGGAGAGGAGATGCAACATGGGGGGTTCAGGGGGTAGGAGAAGAATAAATGAAACAAGATGGGATTTGGAGGGAGACAAACCATAAGTGACTCTTAATCTCACAAAACAAACTGAGGGTTGATGGGGGGAGGGGGCTTGGGAGGGGGGGTGGGGTTATGGATATTGGGGAGGGTATGTGCTATGGTGAGTGCTGTGAAGTGTGTAAACCTGGCGATTCTCAGACCTGTACCCCTGGGGATAAAAATATATGTTTACAAAAAATAAAATTAAAAAAAAAGAAATCATTAATAGTGCATGAGTCAGAATAACATACAGATACTAGAGGTACAAAAATGAATAAAATATAATGATTAATTTTATTGTATTATTAACTATATATTAAGTTATGTAAGTATATATGGATATATATTTATAACTATAGGTATATAGATAACTTATATTGACATACAAATGTTATTAACTCTAAGTATAAATATTGTGAAAATATTTAATTTTAACATACTCATTGTAATTTTGTCAAAGAAGGAAACTTCAATGACATTTTTAGCAAAAGTCATACACCCAAACAAAAGTGTGCTGGTTAAAATGTCAGCAGCAGCATTAATTTGGAATATTGTGTCACATTATTTGAATAGCCAGTTTAAGATCCTATATCCATTAAAATCCTTCATCCAAGGTGGTGAAAGTGTTCATAAAGATAACTATTCAATTTCATTACTTCCGATAAGACTTGGTATTGCAAATTTAGTCTTATGTCTTTTTTTATAGTTAAAACTTATAACCAAAAAAATTTGAACAAAAGAAACGTCCTTTTGTCTACAAATAAATGGTTATTTAAATAGATGTACACACATGGTAGGCTCTCTATAAATAGGCAATGAATTATTAAATTCAAAAATTAGGTACAAAAAAGAAATTGAGTCGCATAGAAAACAATGCTTGGTGAATTAAAGTGATCACCATATGTAAGTATTCACACTAGGTGTCTGTGTTTCAAATTCAAATTTTCAACAGCAAATTAAAATCTCTTGTCACTGAAAAGAAATGTCTCACTTTGTGTGTGTGTGGGTATGCATAATATCCAAATAGGTTTTTAAGTAAATACCTGTGATTACAAAGTAATATTTACTTATAATTTAGGGCACTTCCTGGCATCTTGCACTATTTAATAAGGAGAATAAAAATATACTCACCTCCAATAATCAGGTAAAGTCGTGTTTGTAAAAGAAAAATTTCCTAGCTTAGGAACATATTTTCTAATGTGTTAATTATTGTACAGCTCAGTCACAGTAGAGTGGATTATTAAATGTCGGTTTTATTTTTAGTAAATATATAAGGAAATATTATTTTCTAGTAATAATATATGACAAAGTACTTTTTGAAAGGTATATAAAGTCATATCATCCCAATTTTCTTTCTGAAAACCAAAATTAAAATTAAAATAAGCTGGGCGCCTGGGTGGCTCAGTGGGTTAAGCCGCTGCCTTCAGCTCAGGTCATGATCTCAGGGTCCTGGGATCGAGTCCCGCATCGGGCTCTCTGTTCAGCAGGGAGCCTGCTTCCCTCTCTCTCTCTCTCTCTCTGCCTGCCTCTCCATCTACTTGTGATCTCTGTCAAATAAATAAATAAAATTAAAAAAAAAACAAAAAAAATTAAAATAAGCTGATTACATTTATGATGGTCCAATTACAGTTATGATGGATGTAGAATAACAAAACTCCCACCAAAAAAGAATTATAAAAAGCTGAAATGTTTATTTAAAAAGAAATGGCTAAAAAATTGGAAAGAACCTAAGGCAACCTAACAGAGATAAAATCAAGAAAATGGAGAAATCGCTAACAGAGATGAACTACATTTTGCAGCCCCTTTTTCTTTCAGGACCTTTGTCAATTCTGGACATGGGCAAAAAGTGGAAAGTCTGGGAATAGGCCCAGGCTAACTAACAGTCACTAACTACTAAGAGGCAGGAAAGTCAACAGAAAAATGACATCTCTCTTCACTCAAGAGAAAACAGCAACAGACAAGAGATTTCTAGGATTCTTTTGAGAAGGAGAGGGGAATTAAGTTTACTTCCATATCAGTTTTAACATCAGGGCATTCACTTCTTGAAGAATTAAATTCTGAAGTTTCCTAGTGTTAGAGGCAAAGACACTAAGTAGATTGTCCTAAAAAAATAAAGGCAAGTTTCAACAAACTTGTGATTCTGTGATTCATTTTCAAGGATGACCAGTGGGCAAGACCTCACTAGTTATCATCTCAGATTCTCAGTCAGAACACGTAGAGAGTCTACACCATAGGAGGAGCTGCAGCTCCAGAAATATAGGTTTTTGCTATTTTTCAAATGAATTTAGAGTCATTTCATTTGCTGATTGAAAAAACTGATCTAATCCTGATCTAATCCTGTTCTACCTGCCTGAACAGAGGAAAGTTTGACTGTTTCTAGAGAAAGATATGATGAGGGAACTCAATAATTTTTCAGATATAAGGCTCAGAATTTATTATAAAAATATGTTATGCAAAGAGACAAAGACTAAAATTAAAAAGAAAAAATATATAAATAAAATCAGTGGTAAACTTGACATTTTAGTTATAAGGACATCTTTAAACTAGTATAATTAGAATACATTAAAAATAGGGAAAATATAGAGGCACCTGGGTGGCTCAGTTGGTTAAGCGGCTGCCTTTGGCTCAGGTCATGATCCTAGCGTCTTGGGATCAAGTTCCACATCTGGCTCCTTGCTTGGAGGGGAGCCTGCTTCTCCCTCTTCCTCTGCCTGCCACTCAGCCTGCCTATGGACGCTCTCTTTCTCTTTCTCTTACAAATAAATAAAATCTTTAAAAAAATAGGGAACATCTATAATCTGGAAATCATTTCCTGACAAATGACTCTGACAGCAGAATGGACACAGCATAAAAAAGAATTAGTGTTTGAAGGAAACTAAAAGCCAGAGTAATAGAAAGGATTCATACTGAAGCACATAAAGAAACCAGAGTAAAAATTAGCAAAAGATTATAATGATATATGAAACAAAATTTAAAAATCTGGCTTACTTTTAACTGGAGAACCAGAAGTAAAGAAGAGAATGAACAAAAGCATTAGTTCAAGAAATACAGGCCATGAATTCTCCAAAACCAAGTACAAACATCAAACCACAGGTGTAATAAATTCTGTAGACCTTAAGGAGTAAGAGTACAAAGAAATCTACATCCTGGTACATCATAGTAAAACAAGCAAAAACCAAAGATAAAGAGAAAATTTTAATAGCAGCTATAAAAACTGACACATTGTTGTAGGAACAACAATATAACTGATGGTTGACTGTTCATCATGATATGGAAACCAGAAAACCATGAAAAAATATTGCCAAGTGCAGACAAAACAAAATGCCTGGAGTTCTACATTCAGCAAAAATATTATTATAAAAGGAGACAAAATAAAAATTATTTCAGAAACACAAAAATTAATGAACTTATCATTATCACACCTTCACTTAAAGAGAATCATTCCAGGTAGAGGCACAAGAAACAGGAATAAAATATTATGCATGAAAAGACAAATGTTTGGCTTAAATATATTGGGTATGGCTAGACAAAATAATTATAATGTAAATATTAAATAAATGTAAAATTAAATACACAAAAACAAAAACAAAGGTAGGAAAATTTTAACATCATTAACATTGCTTGAACTAATAATTTATATTAAAATAAGTCCAGAACCCACAGTTAATTTTCAATGAAACCACTTAATAAAATAATGTACATAAAATAAGCTGATCATATAATTTAAAATGTAATTCAAAAGAAGGCAAGAAAGTGGAAATATATCAGAGTGAATTACATTTATGATGAACAAATAGTAAAATGGTAGACATAAACATTATGTATGTTTACATGTGTATATACATATATGTATATATGTAAGTACTAAATGTCCAATGACTAAATACTAAACAAAAAGCAAAGATTATTATACCAGAATTATTTTAAAAAGTGGTTTATATATTTCTTATCAGAGATATACCTTAAATGTGTGCAGACATATAGAGATTAAGAATTAAAGGATGGAAGGGGTCCAAGATGGTGGCATAGGAAGATCCTGAATTCACTTACTCCCATGAAGATACAAAATCTATAGTTACATATGAGTCATTTCCCTCTGAAAAAATATCTGAAAACCAGATGAACTTCTTTTCTACAAAAAAGATAAAAGGACCAGTGAGACAATTAGGAGAAGCAGAGACACAATCTCAGTCTCAGAGAAAAACCCCACCCCTGGCAAAACAACACACTACAGGGAAGGATCTCACTGATCTGATGCTTCTAGGGAAGTGACGGTTTGGGGCCCACATGAGGCCTTCTAACCTATGGGATCTGCCCTGGAGAGACAAGCTCCAGAAAATGCTGGCTTAGAATGCCAATGGGGCTTGCATCCAAGGAACCCAAAGTGCTATAGGGAACTGTGAATCTTCTCTTAAAGGTCTGGCATGTGGGCTGACTCACCCTTGGACATAGAAGAAAATGAAAATTTGAAAAGTACCTAGACTCTAGGTGAAAGAGATCCATTTGCTGGTCTGGAGGCATCTACTCCAGAAGTAGAGGGCAGTTAGACATCTCTCTGGATATGGAGGTGCCTGCCCATGCCAACTATGTACTCTCCACTTACGCTGCTAGCACTGGAATATGTGCTTGTATGAGGCATCATTCTGCTGCTTCACTTGGATGGGGAGGGTTCTGGCACCATCCAACAAGCCTTGGCTGGGGCAGGTACAAGTGATAACAGTATTACCTACATCCAATCTGGGGTCAACAAAAGCGTTCAGATCAGGCACTCTCTTGAAGTCTTGCTGAAGCCTATGTGCACCACATGCAGTCAGGGCATTTTCTCACTGATTTTTTGAAGTGAGTATAACTCACCCCCTGTACTTTCCGGATGCCCTACTAAACCCAGCAGGTTCACACAAACCATAGTGGGAACAATCCACACAGGGGATAAATTTTCTTGTATTGGGGTTGACATTCCTGAGCTCAATGAAACTATAATAATCAGAGAGTTTCTAGCATGCCAACACCTCCACGACACTGCAGACAGCAGATTGAAACATACCTGTAGTTTTCTTGTGAAAGAGTCCTATTTACTTATATTTACTTATTATACTAGAGATTCAGCCTGAGGGCATCTGTGCTCTCATATTCTTTAGCTAATATAATCACTGTGTTAGAGCCATGGTTTGGGATGGGAGATAGTGGAAGTTCCTGGAGAGACCATGAGCATAGGTTCTAGTTGAAGAAGAGCTGTACCCTTCTCATTTGTAAGAAGGAATAGGACACTTCCACCCACAGTTCCTGTAGCAAATAAGCAAGAAAAAAGAAATAAAAGGCATCTAAATTAAAAAAGGAAGATGAAAACTTTACATAGACTTAAATGACACATTAAACTAGTTATACATAGTGGATATATACACAGTATTCTATTCAAAAACAAACAAACAAAAAAAAATCCACTTTCTTCTCAAGCACACATGAAACATTACCCAGGATAGATTACGTATTAGGCCAGAAGACATGCCTCAATATATTCAAGAAGGTTAAAATCATATCAAGCATCTTCTCTAGAAATTAATAGTCTAAAAGAATGCTTTCTGGAGAGATAATATTATTCAAAATTCCAGTATAAGTGGCACCTGTGTAGCTCAGTCATTAAGTGTCTGCCTTTAGCTCGGGTCATGATCCCAGGGCCCTGGGATCGAGCCCTGCATCGGGTCTTTGCTCAGTGGGAAGCCTGCTTCTCCCTCTCCCACTCCCCCTGTTTGTATTCCCTCTCTCGCTGTGTGTGTCTCTCTCTCTGTCAAATAAATAAAATATTTTAAAATAAATAAATAAATAAATAAATAAAATTATATGATCATATCAATATATACCTAAAAAACATTTGACAAAATTCAACATCCATTTATGATAAAAATTCGGGGCGCCTGGGTGGCTCTGTGGGTTAAAGCCTCTGCCTTCGGCTCAGGTCATGATCCCAGGGTCCTGGGATCGAGCCCCACATCGGGCTCTCTGCTCCGCAGGGAGCCTGCTTCCTCCTCTCTCTCTCTGCCTGCCTCTCTGCCTGCTTGTGATCTCTGTCTGTCAAATAAATAAATAAAATCTTTAAAAAAAATTCATTTATGATAAAAATTCTTACCAAAATGGGTATAAAGGGAATGTACCTCAACAAAATAAAGGCCATATATGATAAACCCACAGCAAACAGCATACTCAATGATCAAAGTTATGTTTCTCCTCTGAGATCAGGAACAAGACAAGGATCCCCACTCTCCCACTTTTATTCAACACAGTATTAGATATGATATACATATAATGGAAGACTACTCAACCATGAAAATGTAGAAAATCTTGCCATTTATGACAACACGGATGTAAATTGTGGGGATTATAAGTGAAATAAATCAGACAAAGAAGGACAAATACTGCACGATTTCACTTACACGTAAAGGATAATGCTTCCTGAACACACTGGGTTAATTCCAGAATGAAGGTTTGGTATAAAGGTCACAGATCAGGAAATATAACTGATAAAATTAGTAGGAAGAAAAGAAGGAGAAAATAGAGTAAATATGTAAAGTCAAGGGGCGCCTGGGTGGCTCAGTGGGTTAAGCCTCTGCCTTCATCTCAGGTCATGATCTCAGGGTCCTGGGATCGAGCCCCGCATCGGGCTCTCTGCTCAGCGGGGAGCCTGCTTCCTCCTCTCTCTCTGTCTGCCTACTTCTGATCTCTGTCAAATAAATAAATAAAAAATATTTTAAAATAAACAAATAAATAAATATGTAAAGTCAAAAGAGGCAGATAAATGAATAAAATTCACAATACATAAATTTGACAAAATATTAATATGCAGAATATACAAAGAATATTTATACAGCAAGGAGAAAAAACAAGTTCAAAAAGAGATATCCAAATAAGAAAAACGACCACTGATACATGCAACAGAATGAATCTAATAAACAAACTTAGAAAAAATAAGCCAAGTTAAAAAATGCAAATACTTGTTCCATTTCTTTGAAAAAAATGGATGGTACTTTGATAGGAATTGCATTAAATGTGTAGATTGCTTTAGGTAGCATAGACATTTTCACAATATTTATTCTTCCAATCCAGGAGCATGGAACATTTTTCCATTTCTTTGTGTCTTCCTCAATTTCTTTCATGAGTACTTTATAGTTTTCTGAGTATAGATTCTTAGTTTCTTTGGTTAGGTTTATTCCTAGGTATCTTATAGTTTTGGGTGCAATTGTAAATGGGATGGACTCCTTAATTTCTCTTTCTTCTGTCTTGTTGTTGGTGTAGAGAAATGCAACTGATTTCTGTGCATTGATTTTATATCCTGACACTTGACTGAATTCCTGTACAAGTTCTAGCAGTTTTGGAGTGGAGTCTTTTGGGTTTTCCACATAGAGTATCATATCATCTGCGAAGAGTGATAGTTTGACTTCTTCTTTGCCGATTTGGATGCCTTGATGGGGGGAGGGGGTTGGGAGAGGGGGTGGGGTTATGGATATTGGGGAGGGTATGTGCTATGGTGAGTGTTGTGAAGTGTGTAAACCTGGCGATTCGCAGACCTGTACCCCTGGGGATAAAAATATATGTTTATAAAGCTGTAAAAAAAAAAAAAAAAAGAAAGAAAGAAAGGATGAATCCCCAAGTTTTGTAGCAACATGGACGGGACTGGAAGAGATTATGCTGAGTGAAATAAGTCAAGCAGAGAGAGTCAATTATCATATGGTTTCACTTATTTGTGGAGCATAACAAATAGCATGGAGGACAAGGGGAGATGGAGAGGAGAAGGGAGTTGAGGGAAATTGGAAGGGGAGGTGAACCATGAGAGACTATGGACTCTGAAAAACGATCTGAGAATTTTGAAGGGGTGGGGGTGGGAGGTTGGGGGCACCAGGTGGTGGGTATTGTAGAGGGCACGGATTGCATGGAGCACTGGGTGTGGTGCAAAAATAATGAATACTGTTATGTTGAAAAAAATAAAAAAAATTAAATTAAAAAAAATGCAAATACTATAAAGATACCATTTATAGAAAGTTCGATAGCGCAGAGAACCAACTTATGGTGTTGGAAATTGAGGGAGTCATTATCCTTGGTGTGTTGATTAGTAACTGGAAGGAAGCACAAGGAGGATTTTGATGTATTAATAATATTCTATTATTTAGCCTACCACTGATTATATGAGTATGTTCAACTTATAAAATTATAACTTAAAATAATATATAATAATATATAACATAATAATAACACAAAATTCAGCAAACTATACTTATCCTTTGTATTTTTTTAATCAATCCTCTTTGTATGATATAGTTAACAAATAGATTATCAGTCTTGGTATCTATATTCTAAACATCATTCCAAGACTTTCCACCCAAAATAACACCCAAGATTTCCATTCACTATAGCTTCTGGTGAAGCTGAGCCAAATTGGGCAAGGCTTATAAGTTTTGTTTAGGAGTACCTTGCTTGCATGTAAATCTATATAGAGGATAATTTTATACTTGGTACACACACACACACGTACACACACACACCTGTAAATGGAAATTTAATTGAAGTAGTCAACATTTCTCCAAGCCTTACAAATCTAGAAAGTAAGGATGGAGTTAAAACAAAAATTACAAAAGCAATAACTATTTCTGAACCTTAAGTCCCTGCCTGTACTTTAAGTAGTCCCAGCCTTGTGCAATATTGTCCTCACTAATCCCTTCAAGTTATATCCTGTAGTCCCCAGGTGTTCTTGTCATCTTACAGAAGCTTTGTCAGCTCATTTCCCATCTATTATTTTCTTCCTTGTCTATTCCCTACTTCAGAGGCCTGTGCTGCCCATAAAATTTCATAAGATCAGCCACAGCAGTTACTGCCTTGGCTAGCAGTCATTCTTAAAGTGCTCTAAAGCTTCCCCACTGTGTGAAAGCCACCATGCTGTGACAAACCAACCATGCCTGACTCTCCACTGTTATGCTAGGGTCCAGAGCACATCTATGCTCCTGACGTTTTTGCAGATGCTCAGTGCTAGATTATGTGCCATGATTCAGAAATGTACCACCTGGACTTAGGGACAATATTAACAGTGTACATAGGTAGAAGCCTCAATATTTAGAAATAAAGCAAACAAATCAAAATAATTCTAACACATACAACAAACTCCATGGGTACAGGATATACATTTTGTGAAAAATATGAATTGAAAAAAAAATTGAAATGTTTAAGTGCAGTGCACTGACATTTTTAGAGGCACAGTTAAAAGACTGCAGGTGTGAATTCTATATATAAATGTTTATGGAAAATTTTCAGTGCTTATCTGTTCTTGCTTCTTCACTTTTCTATTTTACTGTATTTCATATTGTACTACAGCCAAAAGTTGAGACTGAAAAGAAATGATTAAAAAGTAACAAAAGGAAGAGTATTATTAACTACAATATTTGAGATCAAAATGTAAAAGCAATAAATATTCTAAAATTTCCATTCTGAAACAACTACAATAATATCATTCTTGGAGAATGCCATGAACATAAAAACAATTCATTATTACTATTCTAATTATTATTTTTAATCATGTTTGAAATAAGAAGATGGAAATCATAATGTGAGATAAAAAGAGTAAGAGTAAATAATAATAATAAATGTTATCTAATGGTGAATTAACTTATTTTTATAAGACATATTTAATGAAAAATAAAATATTTGAACATATGAAAATATGTATGACTTGAGAAGGCTGACAAAGAGAAGCATACCAAAGAAGAATTTCACAAAACTGACTAAACCAAGAAACTCTACCAGAATATTTCACTTGTCAAATTGCTTGAAAATATCAAGACTTACTGATAAGACTCTTTATAACCCAAAGGTACAAATTTACATCTTACTAGCTTTTTCTAAGAGACTAAAATATTCAAAGACCTGTATAATAGCCAAATAATGCTAGGGTTGGAGCAAGATCAAGCTATCAAAAAAAAAAAAAAAAGGATAGCTTATACCATGCTATAAAAATAAAACCAGGTAGGGGTGCCTGCTTGGCTCAGTGGGTTAAGCCTCTGCTTTCATCTCAGGTCATGCTCTCAGGGTCCTGGGATCAAGCCCCACATTGGGCTCTCTGCTCAGCAGGGAGCCTGCTTCTCCCTCTCTCTCTGCCAGCCTCTCTGCCTGCTTGTGATCTCTGTCAAATAAATAAATAAAATCTTTTAAAAAAATAAAAAATAATAAAACCATGTAAAAGGAATCACTGACGATAACTCTTACTAAGGCTATTTTCATTGGCATTCCGAGCTCATTATTTATGTTTTCAGTAAATCCAAACATTTGAGTAAACTCACCAATTAACATAGCTTTATAGCTAGGAGACTATGTCAGAACCACCATAAAGGGCTGTGCTAGATATGTCATTGATGAGGGAAACCAATGGAAAGAATAAGTAGGCATGCTCCTGCAGGAAGGTGGACATCCTTACAGTTAGCTCAAAGGTACAAACTCGGGAGGATATCATGAGTTTGTGTGTGTGTATTCAATAAGTCATGAGTTCCATTTCAAATATCTACATATACATAAAAGTAAAGAAAGTCTAAACATCCGGTAGAGAAAAATGCCTTGATGATTTTCACTTCTAAGAGACAGAAGGAAAATATTTCATCAAATGATAATTTACAGAGTTGTATATTTCACTTTCTACTTCCCATTTTCTCCCAAACATGTTTGTGACACCTACAAGGTTTACAAATGACATGAGCATAGTTAAAATATTTCCTATTGTCCTACAAATTCTTACTTTAACCTTTCTATCCTGTTTTCTAGATGAACACCTATGAATTTTACTCAATTATTTATAACAAATGTAATCTACTCTATGACATATTCTATGGGGCTAGGAGATGTATAGTAATAATTGCATCCCTGTTTTTAGGTTCAGAAAAGGCGCTCAGAAGCCTCCTACAATTAAAGGCTTTGTGCCAGTCTCTCTGGACTTCTATCTGCATTGGTTATATGGCTACGTGCATTGTCCATGCCATCATGATTTCCGAAAGGCAGATAGATAGGTTTATAGCTGTCTAACAGTGTAGATCTTTGCCAAGTCAAAGCTTCCTTGTCCATATAACCATTCTTCTTTGAGACCCTATCCTATCACTTAGGGCCTTCAAAGTAGTAGGACAGAGCTAATTCTGGATCCAGTGAGTCTCCACCAATCCTTTTCAGATCAGAGAATGTACTCTTTCCCCAAGTACAGTCACACTTTCTTGTAGCTCCAAGTTGTTAATCATCTTTTCTTTTCTGAGAAATTTTTGCTTAAACTTCCCAATGAGGAGTTGGGAAAAGAAATACTAAAAAGAAAAATTCTTCAGGAAGATTCATCTTTTTTTTTTTTTTTTTTTTTAGCGAGTGTGTCCACAGCAAAGAAAATGATACAATTTGCTACCTTCTTGAAACAAAGAGAAAAACAAAATAAAAATAAATAAAGTAAAAACACAGAATAGCATTATAATTAATTATCTTGTCATTCTCCTACAGTAAACTTTACTGCAGAGACAATTCATTTCTCATTCTAAACATATATATATATGTATATATATATATATATATATATATATATATACACATAAAAAGATATGTATGTGTGTGTGTATGTGTGTGTGTGTATTTTAAGAGCAGGGAATAAGGTAGACTGCATAAACTGCTCAGGGCAATGCATCTCTCACACAGTTGCTAACCACTTCAATGTTGTTTTCATTTATTTTTCTTGTTTCTGTGAGTATAAGCCTTCAAGGGTAAGCGGTGATATTTGCCTCCTAGCCCAATGCTTCCAATCAATTTCTTCGTTATAGAACTCTTCTCAGTTGTTGAGCATACAAAGTTGGAAGGGGATTTTGTATTGTTTAAGTTTGAGGATATCTTTCCAATCCTTCCCTGAAAGCCAGCCTATTGCTAGAAGGCAGAGCAAGAAAAGTCCTGCTATAATCATTACCAGTCTCTACCAATAAAAGCATCTATTGTTCAGTTTGTGATTCAGCCATTTTTCTCTCCCTGCTGATGACTGAACTTGGTGAATTTGGAACTCCACAAAAGTGGTGGCTCCTTGATCCTTCTTTTGGTAAGTGATGAGGCTGCTTTTTATTGCAGAGCTATTATAGAGATTCAATATATACTTAATAAGTGAATTATAGATGGATGGATGGATGATCCAGGGTGGAGAATAGAAGGCTAAGCCTTCCTTCTTACCTAAATGAATGTGCCATAAAGGGCATAAGCATCCTTTGGAGAAAATAACTTGAATCCAATAATCAGCAAGTAAAATCTAGCTTTCATTAGAGTCATTGTTCAAGCATATACTAAATACAAATAGAAACTGATTTGTTGCTGGAGGATAACAGATTATGATACCCCAAATATGTCCTTTTGGTTACTGTTTATTCTGAACTATAGGCACTTGAAAAATTAACTGAAGAGAAAGGATTTCTCTGAACTTCCTTTATTTGGCTGAAGATAGATCTTCCAAAAGAAATTCATAAATCCCCTCCTTGAATTCCATCAACCAGGGAAGATTGACAAGGAATCTAGAGGTCTATACCACACCCAGACAATGTTGCCACAAACTATCAAACCTACCACCTATTCTTATAAGAGTCCATTCATCTCTCCTAAAAATAATTTACTTTCCCTTAAGACATCTGCATTCCCCCTCTACTTTCCCCATTAAGATAATATTTAATCCTGAATTTTAAAGCCATCTCTTTGAGTTACTCATTTTCCCCTGGGTATCTCCATGTATACATGAGGTGTATATGTTAATAAACTTTTATTTATTTTTCTATTGTTAATCTGCTTATTATTATGAGAGTCTCCATTAAGAACTCAAAAGGGCAGAGGATAATTATTTTCCTTCCCCTATCCTGCTTTAAATTCATCCAGAAGAAAAATGTTCCTTTCAACAACATCAATTGAGCATCTACTTTTATAAGATAGGAATTTTTCTTAGGTACCCAAATGGCTCAGAATGGAAAGGCGAAAGTATCATAAGTGTGTTCAAAAGTAGGTGCCATATGATACTGTGGCACAAACAGCATGCAAATCTCAGTGGTTTAACATAATATAGAGTATGTTTCTCTCAACTACACCTGCAAAATTAATCAGCCAGGGGCTCTGCTTCATGTAATCATTGGGGATCTCAGAGCAACAGTGGTGCCACCATCCTGTAGCTGCAAACACACAGCATCCTCTGACAGCCTGGTGGGGGATAAGGCATCCACACTTAGAACGATGCACATCATTTCCCCTTACATCATTTGCCAGAACTAATTATATGACCCCAACTAATCACAAGGAGTCAGTGAAGCGGACTCTCCCTTTGTTTCCAGAAGGGGAAGAATTTGAAATAAATGGGCTCAGAAAGTGAAGCAGATCATTATTAATGTCATGTGTTACATTCAATAATAAAATTACACTCACAGACCTGAATATATACCTTAGCATTAACTTTTAGATGCTATATAATGTGTAAAAGTGACTTTATCTCCCGACTCTGCTTCCCTATCTAAAAGTGAGAATAATGAATTTATATGGTGTTTGTGAAAAATATAGACCATAATGGAATACATAAGGACCAGATACAGAGAAACTTTTCAACAAATGGCAGTTTTTCTTATAATATACAACACCACAGAGATAATCACTGTCTAGAGCAGTCATCGTCCTTAGCTACCTATTGTGTTTATCTGGAGAGCTTAAAAAATAATAATGCCTGGACCCAACGCTCGGATTTTTAATGTGGTAAAACCAAAGTACTGGCATTTTTTTAAGGATACCAATTTATTTCACCATAGAAGCAGGGTTAAATACCTCTCTAGTAAGATGAAATATAAAATAGACATATATGGTTGATACTAATTTCTTGTCTTTCTCAAAGTTTCTTTTCTTTTTCCTTTTAACTCAGCAAACCACATTGTTTGAAGAAGGAATAATCATGTTTTCCATAGTGAAATACATTGCTATTACATTTTAACAATCACATTCATTTTACAACAAACAAAAAACACATGCTATATAAATAGTTGCTTTCTCATGGTGAAGAAAACAGAAAAAAATCCATAGAAATATAACATCTAGATGTACAGAAGCTGAGTAAAACAGGGGGATCACCTTGAAGTGTAATATGTATTTCCAACTATAACAAAAGATCTAGATTGTGTTTCACATATACCCTTAACTCAAAAAAACAAAACAAACAAACAAAAAAAAAAACAAAAAAAACAACCTCTCAGAATGCTTTAATCAATAAAGGTATACTCATGAGAAAAAAAAAAATTACCCAAAGTCTACAGTAATACAATAAATAGAGAACATTGTGAGGAATAGTCTAGCGCATAAATATACAGCTTGAGTACTCATTCACAAACAAAAAAAACACTACTATATAGTTCCTTAAAGAAGAATAAATAAAGCATTGTTGGCAAAAGCACAAATTACAATTTAATGTAATGATTTGGGAAGCCAACATCAAAATTTAGTTTTGCACATAATGATGACATGATTGATGACACTCCATCCCCTTAGTTTCTTCCTCTCCTTCTTTCTCTTCCTCTCCCCCTTCTCCCTTTCTCCTTCTTCTTTTTCTTCTTAATAAGGATTGTAAAGCATATACCTACACTCTTGATTAGCATTTTTATACAAACCATCCTCATCATCCATGCCACCGTTTCATGCTTGCTTCAAGTCATCATTAAACTTGGTGAATGAGCAATTTAGAGTATGAGGATATTTTCCCTGAAGTATTTAGATCAGGATATAATCTTCTGGCCTTAGATAAAACATGACAGAAAAGAACACCATATATCATTTTTTTCCCTCATTAGTTAATTGATTTGGGATTTAATTCAACAAATGTACTCAACATTTATTATACATAAAGCACTGTGTTAACAATGTTATTGTTCTTAAACATTTATTTATTTAAAACCTCTTAATAGGGGGCGCCTGGGTGGCTCAGTGGGTTAAGCCGCTGCCTTCGGCTCAGGTCATGATCTCAGAGTCCTGGGATCGAGCCCCACATCGGGCTCTCTGCTCAGCAGGGAGCCTGCTTCCTCCTCTCTCTCTGCCTGCCTCTCTGCCTGCTTGTGATCTCTCTCTGTCAAATAAATAAAATCTTTAAAACAAACAAACAAACAAACAAAAAACAAAAAAAAACCTCTTAATAGGTTAATTTATATATAAATTATATGAAAGTATATATATGTATATATATACACATACACATATATATACATAAATATGTGTATATATAAATTTATATAATTTATATTTTTAAAGTTTTACATATATCTAAAATACACAAGTAAGCAAATCTCATTTAACATTAAGTGTTTGTTGAAGACCTGGTATATCCAAAGTACTATCCTAGTTTCTTAGATACTGTGTTTTGTGCTATTTTTGGCATTTTATTTTTGTTTTGTTGTTTATTTTTCATTTCTTACCTAAATTAGGAGAGTAGTCAGCAAAAAAGGAAATATTAACTTACACATGGAGAAATAAGGGGGAAGTAAGTATACACAAAACATTTTGCAGCAATGAAATTGTTTGGATATGTAGAGAAAAGCAGCCAGAGAATCCACATATTCCTTAAGTTTGTGAATCAATTTATAAAGTAACAGTGAGTTGTTTTTTATTATTACTACTTAAATGAAGAAATGCTTTACACATTTGTGAAGAAATTAAAAAATATATAAAATGAAGTAGGGCATATGTATATTATATCTACTTCAATTTAAACACACAGTGAAGGAAAAAGATAGGAAAAGAATTGTGGAAGTGATAAATACCAGCATTACAAATGACATGTTACAGTGATGTGATAGGTTGTTTATTTAATTGTAATTTGTGTATGTGGGAGGTAAGAGGGTGAAAACTTTAAGAGAAAAGATTTTCAAAACCATACAGATATGAATTACAATCCATTTGCTGATACTTAGAGCTCATTAGCTTTGGGCATAGTTTTTGAAACACTTGTGTCTCAAGGTCTTAACTATACAGTGAGATCAACTCTCATCTGTTTCATAACATTGTGAGGATTAAAAGATGTAATTGTTTGGGGGCACCTGGGTGGCTCAGTGGGTTAAAGCCTCTGCCTTCGGCTGAGGTCATGATCTCAGGGTCCTGGGATCCAGCCCTGCATCGGGCTCTCTGCTCAGCGGGGAACCTGCTTCCTCCTCTCTCTACCTGCCTTTCTGCCTACTTGTGATCTCTGTCAAATAAATAAATAAAATCTTAAAAAAAAAGATGTAATTGTTTGGACTAAAGTATATGGTCAGTAAACTACAACAGAATGGTAATCAAATGTAGGGAATTCAAAGCTATTACATAGAAAGAAAATAGGAAAACGTTACACATAGTTAAGAATTTATAACTTGAAATCCTAAAAGCAAGTTTATTGCCTTGGACCTCCTAAGGAGTGAAGACTTGAAATTTAGTAAGTCCAAGTAAAGAAGAGCAACAATGATTATAATAAAATTGGATAGAGGTAGCATTATTTAAATTCCCATAGCTAATATTAATAAAACACTCATGAATGTAAGTTGACCCATATTAACACATTTGCCCTACTTTTATATATTTTAAGATGAACTGAAACTTTACAATATTTTTCAAGACTGTCTTTTCACCCTCTGCCACTTTACATATGCTATTGTTAAAAGGAAAACACTGTTTGCTAAGGAATAGAACACTAAGAATTAAAAACATGATTTTGGGGGGTGCCTGGGTGGCTCAGCGGGTTAAAGCCTCTGCCTTTGGCTCAGGTCATGATCCTAGGATCCTGGGATCGAGCCCCACATTGGACTCTCTGCTCAGCGGGGAGCCTGCTTCCTCCTCTCTCTCTGCCTGCCTCTCTGCCTACTTGTGATCTCTGTCTGTCAAATAAATAAAATCTTAAAAAACAAACAAACAAAAAAAAAACTTTAAAATAAAAAAAATTAAAAAATAAAAAAACATGATTTTTGGTAAAATGAACAATATATGTTGATTTTTTTTTCTATCTGCAACTATGACAATAATTAACACTCATAGCTGGAGTAGAAGAAGCCATTTTTCAGTGGAACCGTTACTGATTTTTCTAGGGGAGTCCAAGTGTTATTTTCAAAGGCTCTATTGTCTTTTTTTCCAAAAATCATATATAGATATATCTTAAATTTATGTTCCTTAGTTTTTGTTTCTCTTTTACTCTTCAGTGCTCATTTGATAACTAAGATTGGGGTTCATGTCATCAAGAAAACCATTCTTCAGATTTACATTTCAGCCATTTCTAACAATGTGTGACTCCAAAGGAATATCAAAGGTAAGTAAGAACATTTGCACTTAAAGATTTTTTAATATAGTACAAAAATAGTGTTTTATTGAAACAATGCATCACATTTGTGTCATAGCAGAATTATGGCCAGTGTGTTAGACTAAGACAGTTGTCTTCCAAATCTCCATTTCACACACAGAAATTGACAAAATATGAAAAACACTAGTTTAAAACAAGAATCAAGAGAAAAAGAAAACAAGAAAGAAATATCCCAGGTTCTAACCATGAAGAGGAACAAGTTTGTAAACAGCCAGACTACTGCTATGGAAGAAATAATATCAAAGTGCAGATCAGAACTAAACCCCACAAACGTAGAAAATGGAAAAGCCTGGCTCGCTGCAAAAAAGGGATTAAAAATATTTAGCACTTGGCTTGAGGATCTTCAATAGACATAGGCCATCGCTCTAGGGCTGTGTGTGAAATAAGAGACACCTGAGAACAAACAGTATTTCATTACCATTTCCCATGAGATACAAAAAACCTAAGCCAGTAAATGAAAACAAAACTAGACTGAAACATGCACAATAATTACACTTGAAAAATAATATATTTACTAATTCAACCTGCTCTTACAAGGTGAATGTGTCTTCATTTATAGACACAACATTTTCTCATGTTAAAAACAACAGCGACAACAACAGCAATGACTTGATACAGCTTTAGAAGTCTGTACACTTGTAGCAGGAGAACACTTACGGTAACATCTTTATTTTGATCAATGGCAACAACCAGAAATAATCCAAATTAAATCAAAAGTAAAATAGATACACAAATTATGATTTATTTATATAAGTAATTACTGTGGAGAAACCAAAATTATAAGCAATGATTTCAAGTAAAAACTCAAATTAATACTAAAAACATAATATTGAAGAAAGAAACCCATAATACAGAGGAAAGACTACATACTACATGAATCTAACTATGTAAAGATTTTTTTTAATGGCAAAACTAAACAATAGAGATTTGTAGTTATGGGATGTAATAGGGATACATAGTTATGAGGTAAATTTTTAATGGAATAAAGGAAATATTTGCCACACAAGTGAGCTTGTGTTAAAACTTAAGAGAAAGAGATGTGATTAGGTTGCACTAAAATAATAAATATGAAAGGAAGTAACCTAGAACATATAAAGGGCAATGATGATGATTCTCAAGTAGGCACAATTTTACTAATTTCTTCAGCTAAGTACAACTAAAAGCCCTGAACATTATGTTAAAAAAAAAAATGAAGACAACTCTTCAAAGGTAGGAAAAAGAAGGCATAGCTGCTAGGGAAATGGCTACTGGAGAACAACAACAACAACGACAACAACAATGTATTAGTTCAATAGTTATTTTTGGCTCATATATCCTAGACTTGGAGTTAAAGATGACTGCAACCTGGAAATGTCAAAAGGCACAGACAAAAATGTTGCCCAACAAAAATTGTTCTCTTTAACAAAAAGAGCAAGGAAAGAGAAACTTAACAGAAAAATTTTAGATAATGACTACTCTACTCTACTCTACTCTCATCCTACTCCCATTTGATCCAGCACGTGAGCAACTTAAAGTTCTGCACTTGTAAGGCTGTACAAGCACCCAACCTCTGTGGTGGTGATGTTAGAGAAAGTCAAGTAGGGGGCTGGGTATTTTATCCCTGTTGGCTGATAACAAGCCCCTCCACCTTGGTGTCCCTACCTACGTGTCCATGCAGGGAGAAGCCTAGACTTCCACTCCCAGCAGCAATGTGGAGCTTTTCACATTTGGTGTCAAGAGAAATTGAATGGAGAACTTAAACTTCTAACTCTATCTGGCAGTAACAAGGTGGTTCCTCCTATTCTCCTGACAGACTATTGTTAGAGATAGCCAGCTTAAAAAAAAAAAAATGTTTA
The DNA here is from genome assembly GCF_902655055.1 of Lutra lutra. NCBI lineage: Eukaryota > Metazoa > Chordata > Mammalia > Carnivora > Mustelidae > Lutra > Lutra lutra. The sequence goes on along the minus strand of NC_062287.1, from coordinate 33,190,585 downwards.
AGTAAATTCAAGAATCTCATAACATAACAGAATAGGCCCAAATTGCAACTGAAAATTATTCATCATACCAAGAACCAAAAAATATCTTAAACTGAATGAAAAAAAAAGAAATAGATGTCAACATTTAGATGACAGATATGTTAGAAACTTCAAATTAATATTTTAAAGCAGCAGCGATAATAATTCTTCAACAGGCCATTATGAACACACTTAAAACAAATAAAACAACAAAAACAACAAAACGAAGAAAAAGAAAGTCTCAGCTAAAAATAGAGGATACAAAGAAGAACCAAATGGGACTAAAAACAAAATAACCAGGATATACAGGTCACTATGAGAATGGAAATCAGAAAAAATAATTATATGAACTGGTAGAGAAAATAATAAGAAGATAAAACAAGAGGAAGATAAAACAAACTGAAAAAAAAAAGCAAACAAAAGAAGAACAGAGCCTGAGGGACCCATGGCATTATAAAAAATATCTAATATTTGTGTCACTGGAGTCCTAAAAGGTGAAAGGAAAGAGTGCTGAGGTGAAAAATACTCAAAGAAATGACGGTTGGTAAGAAAATGACAGACAGGGGCGCCTGGGTGGCTCAGTTGGTTAAGGCCTCTCCCTTCGGCTCCGGTCATGGTCCCGGGGTCCTGGGATCGAACCCCGTGTCGGGTTCTCTGCTTGGTGGGGAGCCTGCTTCCCGTCCTCTCTCTCTGCCTACTTGTGATCTCTGTCTTTCAAATAAATAAATCTTAAAAAAAAAAAGAAAATGACAGACAAATTTATCAAAACACATAAATGTACAAATGAAGGAAACTGAGAAAACACCAATATGAGTAAACCTTATGAAATCCACACCAAGCCACATCATAATCAGATGTGTGTGTACAAGTATGTATGTTTCTAAACAAATAAACAAAAATCATTCTGAAAACAACAAGAAAACTATTATACCTTACCTTTAGGAGAAAAATAATTTGAAAGACTTCTTATCAGAGACCGTGGAAGTCAGAAGTGGCACTATATCTTTCAAGTGCTAAAGAAAAAGAATTGTCAAGCAAAACTGATATACTACAAGAAATATAATTCATCAGTGAAGGAGAAATCATGACATTCTAGGTGAAGGAAAATGAAGATAGTCTCCTGCTAACCGACCTAGTGCTAAAAGATAGTCTAAAGATATTTTTCCAAACAGGAAATGGTAAGAGATGGAACTTTAGGAAACCAGAAAAGAAAAAAGAACACAGTAAGCAAAAATATTGATAAATATAATGAGCTTTTTTCTCTTGATTTCCTAATTTATGTTTTTGAATAGTGAATTTATATTTTGATAGTTGATGCAAAAAATGTAGCACTGTGTGATATGGTTCTATATAGAAAGGAAATATTTTAAAATCATATCATAAATGGAGTAAGATAAAAGTAAGTAGAAAAAAGTAAGGGTTTTATAGTCCACTCAAACTCGTAAAGTGATGATGTTAGTAGACTGTGATAAGTTTTGTATATGTAATGAAATATTGAGAATATCACTAAATATATATAAAAAAGATACACTGAAAAAGTGTAGATAAGTTAAAATGGAATTCTGAAAAAATGTTCATATATGAAAGTAGATAAAAGCAACCAGAGAAAAAAGAACAGAAAAAATATTAAGTGATAGGCTTAATCCTCAACACATCAGTAATTGCATTAAATATAAATAGTATAGACACCAATTAATAGGCAGGAATTGGCTGAATATTTTTTAAATGATTCAGTTAGTAGCTGGGGCACCTGGGTGGCTAAGCCTTTGTCTTTGGCTTAGGTCATGTTCCCAGCATCCTGGGATAGAGTCCCTGCCCAACTCCCTGCTCAGCAGGAAGTCTGTTTCTCCTTCTGCCCCTTCCTTCACTCCTGCTCTCTCTCTCTCAAATAAATAAATAAAATCTTTAGTAAATAAATAAATGACCCAAGCATATGCTCTCTACAAGATACTAATTTCAATTATACAATACAGGCAGTTTATATCCTATAAAGTAAAAAATGGAAAAATATATCATCCAATATTAATCCAATGAAAGTAGGAATAGCTACATTAATACAAAAAAGAGTAGACTTCAGAGCAAAAATAATAGTAATAATAATAATGAGGCAGAGAGAAGCACCATATAGTGTTAAAATGGTCAACCTGTCAAGAAGACATGGAACTTCTAAAAATGTTTGAACCAACCAATACAGTGGAAAAATGCAAAAGTAAAAGCTGAAAACACCAAAGGAAGAAATAAATAAATTCACAATTGGGGATATCAAGACTCTTCTCTCAATAACTATTAGAACAAAACAGAAAATTCACAAGTATATCGAATAATTCAACATTACAATCAACTAATAGAATAAAATAGACTTTTATCTAACTGTCCACCCAACAAAAAGCAGAACACATATTTTTAGGCGCTCAAGGAACATATAAAAAGTAGATCATACACTGGGCCATATATAAAAAAGTCAACAAATTTTAAAAAAGTAACTATAAATATTATGTTTTCCAAATACAATGGGATCCTATTAGTTATTACTAGAATTAAGGTAACAGGAAGATCTCCTAAAATTTTAGAAAATAAGTAACAGACTTCTAAATAATCCATGGGACTACGGAAGAAGTCCCAAAGGAAGTTAAAAAATACATTGAGTGAATTGAAAATGAAAATGCAGCATCTGGAAGTGTTTGGGTTATAGCTATAGCAGTATTACCAGGAAAATGAATAACTCTAAATGTATATGTTAGAAAATAGGAAGTCTCAAATAAATAATATAAGCTCACATCCCAATAACCTAGAAAAATAAAGCAAGATAAACCCAAAGCAAACAGAATGGGGTAAGTAATAAAGGGTAGAAAGCAATGAAACAGAAAACATAGAGAAAAATCAATGAAACAAACAGCTTGTTTTTTGGAAATTATTGGTAAAGTTGGCAAATCTCCAGTATGACTGACAAATAGAAGAAAAAGATATGCATTATGAACAGTGAAAATGAAACAGAGGAGATCACTAGAGTCGTAATAATCAAAAACTAAGAAAATTAAATTCATAAATAAAATTTTTTGAAGAAGGAATTTTCAGGCACAGATAGTTTTACTGCAGAATTTAACCAACTGTTGAAAGAGTAATAATCACCATTATATAGAATCATTTTATTAAATAGAAGAAAGGAAGATACTTCCTAACTTATTTTTTGAAGTTAGTATTACTATGATACCATGATACCAAAACCACAGTACAAAAAAGTAAAGAAAAAATTAAAAAAGAAAATGTTCAATATCTCTCATGGATATAGATGCAGAATTCCCTAGAAAAAAATACCGTTACAGCATTTAGCAATATGTAAAAGAACGATGCAAAATGATTAAGTGAGGTTGATCAAGTCTGGCTCAATATTCAAAAATCAAAGTAATCCCCCACTTCAACAGGCTAAAGAATGAAAATCACGAGATTGTGTCAATAAATACAGAAAAAGCACTTGATAAAATTGAACATCCATTCACAAATGTAATTCTTAAAAAAATAGAATAGAGGATACCTTCTTCAACTTGATAAATAACATTTACAAAAAACCTACAGTTAATATTATACTCAATAGTCAAAAGACTAAATTCCTTCCTCCAGAAGCAGGAAGATGGCAAGGATGTCTATGCTTACCATTCTCAATTCATTATGGTACTTGAAATTTCAGCCATTGCAGTAAAGCAAAAAGGAAATAAAAACGTATCCAGGGGCACCTGGGTGGCTCAGTGAGTGAGCTTTCAGCTCAGGTCATGATCCCGGAGTCCTAGGATTAAGCCCCACATCGGGCTCTCTGCTCAGCAGGGAACCTGCTTCCCTCTCTGTCTGTCTCTCTCTCTGCTTGCCTCTCTGCCTACTTGTGATCTCTGTCCGTCAAATAAATTTTAAAAAATCTTAAAAACAATGTATCCAGATTGGGAAAAAAATGTTCCTATTTTCAGATGACGTGATTACGTACAGATAAAGTCCCAAATAATCTAAACAACAACAACAATAACAATCATTCCTAGAGCATAATCTTTGAGTTCAACAATTTAAGATCAAAAAAGAAATATACAAAAATCCATTGTATTTCTACCTATCACATGGACATTGAAATTAAAAGCACAATGGAATTTATAATTCCTGCACCACTTGAAATTGAAACAACACAAATATAAAAGTAACCAAGGGAAGAAAATTCAAACAATCTGTGTGCAGTGCTTTTGTGAGACAATTTTTAAACTTTCATATAATCAAAACTGCCATAAGATTTTCCGAGGAATTTGAAAAGATTAACATAAAGTAGATTAGAAGGAAAATGAACAAGAATAATTAAGAGACTCCTGTCAAAAAATAATATGTGGATGCTGGCTATCTGATATCAAAATGATTTATAAAGCTATAAAAATTAAGATAATGTGGTATTGGCTCAAATAATAATTTAATTAGTGGTAAAATTGATTCTGTATGTGAGAAAAAAATTCTGGATTAAATAAATACCTATATGCAGGCACCTGGGTGGCTCAGTGGGTTAAGCCTCTGCATTCGGCTCAGGTCATGATCTCAGGGTCCTGGGATCCAGGCCCGCATTGGCTCTCTGCTCAGCAGGGAGCCTGCTTCCTCCTCTCTCTCTCTCTGTCTGCCTCTCTGCCTACTTGTGATCTCTCTCTGTCAAATAAATAAATAAAAATAAAATAAAATAAAATAAATACCTATATGTAAAAAGAAAAGCTGAAAAAATCTATTAAAAAAACCCACATAAAAAGAATATTTTTTATTTCAATATAAAGATCATTTGTCAATGAATAATTTTTTTTTAAGATTTTATTTATTTGACAGAGAGAGAGAGATCACAAATAGGCAGAGAAGCAGGCAGAGAGAGAGTGGGACACAGGCTCCCCGTTGAGCAGAGAGCTCGATTCGGGTTTTGATCCCAGGACCCTGAGATCATGACCTGAGCAGAAGGGAGAGGCTTAACCCACTGAGCCACCCAGGCGCCTTGTCAATGAATAAATTTTTAAAAATTAAAGTAACTGGTGGTTCAGTGGGTTAAGCCTCTGCCTTTGGCTCAGGTCATGATCTAGGATCAAGCCTTGCATCAGACTCTCTGCTCAGTGGGGAGCCTGCTCCCCTCTCTCTCTCTCTGCCTACTTGTGATCTCTCTCTCTCTGTCAAATAAATAAAATCTAAAAAAAATAAAGTAACAGAAAATCATGAAAAATTCAATTTCACTCAGTTTAAGAAACTTAGATTATCAAAATATTAAAAATACTATATACTATATACTATACTATACTATAGAGGGAAAATGATCTAAAGAAAACGTCCACATTTTCTGAGAGAATTTGTAACACATGTAATTGAAAAATAATCTGAGAAAATGTAAAGAATGCCTATGAAGGGCAAAAATAAAAAATAAAAAATGGGCAGACAAGAATCAGCTTTCTTTGCAATGAGATGCTATTCATATTTGGTAGACCTTTTATTAAAAAGCATAAGTGCCACATTTTGCAAAAATGTAGAACAAGGAATCACTTCTAAGCATGGGGATTCTCAAGGTACCATTTGTTAAGTGTGGACAGGGGATAAGTGCTTATCTGAATGCAAAGGCAACAGGAGAGGAGAGGTAGTGGCCAAATCATTCATGGCTTTAAATTCACTGGATTATATCCAAAGGCAATTTGAGTATTTTAAGAAGAAAAATAACATATCAATTTTATGTTTGTAAAGAAAATAGGAGTTAGCTTAAAGGATCAGTTAGAGAAGGGCAAGAGAGGAGGCCAATGGTCAGCATTACAGTGAACAGGAAATGTTTTAAAAAGGAGAATAAAAAGTATAAAAGCAATATTTTATTTTTCTGAATTTAAAGTCTTGACACAGTTACAAATATTTTATTACTAATTATAAATTATGTTACTATGTAACAGGAGTAATGAAAAATGCCTAAAGCAATTTTAATCATGTCCTTATTTTCCAAAAATAAAATATTTGATTAGAATCTTGTTACTAATTTAATAATTTTTAATTGATGACTTACAGGCTAAAGGATTTTCTACCCAAGTACATAAAAATACCAATTGTGAAACTAGTAATAACTTCATGATTCAAGTAACAATTGTCTAAATTATAGTATATGATAGATTTCCTGGATTAAGCCTATTATACTTTACATTATTTTTAAATTTTATTTTGAAACTATGAGTCATCTGCTTTAAAGTATAAAGCTTTAGAAGATGAAACCCCTCTCCAGATAGATTCCATTAATACCAGAGATAATATAAAATTGGCTCCTTTTGTTTTTATGATTCATAAAATTCAAAGTTAATTCCTCTAATTACTTAATATCCATGTACTTTTATAGTTCACAGGAAACTCATTTGATTATAAGATTTTGGCAATTTTTTAGAATCTAAAATGAAGAAATAAATGAAGAAAGCAAAGAAAGCAAACTATTAAGAATTATCTCCATATTTCTATTGTTTCATGTTACTGTGTTGAGCATTTCATTGTCCTAAGCATTTTGGTTTAGTCCTCTCCCTTATCATTTGATAGGAACAAGATGACTGTTATAATTAAAGAAACCACATTTTCATTGTGTTAAAGCTTGGATAAGCACAAAGAGGGACAAAAAGACATTCTCCTCATGCCATTCTTGTCTACATCAGGAAAGATTTCTTTTTTTTTTTTTTTTTCTAAAAATCTCTGAAGCAAGGGCACCTGGATGGTTCAGCTGGTTAAATGACTGCTTTTGGCTCAGGTCATGATCCTGGAGTCTGGGATTGAGCCCTGTGTTGGGCTTCTTGCTCAGCAGGAGCCTCTTTCTCCCTTTCCCTCTGCCACTCCCCCTGCTTGTGCTCTCAAGCTCTGTCAAACAAATAAGTAAAATCTTAAAAAAAAAAATAATAAAGTCTCTGAAGCAGACTTTATTTATGTGTCATTGTCCATCCCTTGATCAATCCCTAGTAAAGACATAGGGTCTCCATGATTGACTCGGGTTAATCATGATGTGTCCCTTGGAGCTGGACACATTATTTCTCAAGCAAAATAAAAAGTAATTAGTTATCTGTAATAAAAATGATGTTGGCATGTAACAGGGAGGTCAACTAACATTTCCTGAAGGCCTGTCTGTGTCACTTACTGTGCTATAAACTTTCTGTAGATTAGAGAAGAGGGAAAATTTGATACTTAAAGAAAAAATATTATTGCTATGTATTCTGGTTTTTTTTTCTATTATCTTTAAATGTTAACAACTTAACAACTTTAATATATTTAAATATTAATGTGTTTAAAAGCCTGAATTCAATAAATATAAAATTTGTAAAATGATGCTGAAAGAGCAGCAATATTTCAAAATATTCTGTATTATAAATTAATTTAAACATTATTTTAGAATGCATAGGTATTTGTAGGATATGCATTCCGGTACAAGTGAAAAGTTTCAATAAAATATGCCTAAGGTATGCACACTTATTGAGAACCAAGTTTTCAAAATCTAAATTTTAATACAAAGTAGTATAATGAAAAGCAAATTTGAAAGTAATACTGTGAACTTATTCACAATAAGTTCATAAATAAGATGAAATAAACAATGAGTAAAGCATTTTGTTTTGTGTGTTGTATTTCTTCTTTCCTTTCTGATCTTTAGGTGCAGAGTTTATATTCTTGTACTCCTCAGCTCATAGCGTGCTGTGTTTGTATGTCCATTCAAAGTAATTCCTTTTGTATTTTATTTACTTTGTCTTATACTGTTCCATTTCATTTTGTTGTGTTTTATTTCCCCCTTTCTTCTGGTCTGCTTCTCTGTACCCCCCCCATCCCCATATGGAACTACTCCCCTTATCTAATGTTAAATGGAAAATATGCATGAAAACTTATCAAATATGGAATATTATTGAGTATATGTGCTCTGATTTACAGACATACTTAAATATGAATCACATTATTTTACTCTTCTTTCATTCTTAGCACCAATGTTTTGAGATGGAGGATGCCTCTTTATGTTTCTAAGCCGTTGTTCCTTACTGCTCAGAAGTATTCCACTCACATTCTACTTAAGCATTCTTCATATAATGCTCAGTTTTAAAACTTGAGATTACTCATTCTTACAGAGTAATGATGTGACACGTCCTTACACAAGTTAGTTTTTTTGTTGGTGGTGCTTTTTCCCTACCCACACATAAGTAGGATCAGTTTGTGTGTCATCAGTATATTGTGAGATACCTCTCTAGGGACTTAGAAGATGATATCCAATACAGAGAATTAGGTTTACAAAACTCTTGGAAAGGCTTGAGATCATATAAGAAAAGACAGCAGTTGCTCTCAGATTCCCTCCTGGCTTCCAAGGCATCAAGAAGACGCAGATCTGTGGGGAGAAAAAAGAGGAAAAGAAAGAGGAGGGGGAAGAAGAGAAGAAAAAAGAGGTGAAGATCTCAAACTGCCTCTAATGTTCACCAGTAGGTGACTCACAGGAATCTCAAGGCTGTCGAGAAACCTCACATCTTCTGAGTCCCAAACCATTGCCTGTTGCTGTCACAATGGCCCCTGTACCTTCCAAATCACATGCTACCACTTCTCGTTGGAGGAATCTAAACAATAACTAGTGTAGCAAAAATTCTGGAAAATGTATTCCCATATATCCATCATACTCCATATGATATAGGGGAGAGTAGAGAAGAGAGTAGAGATTACAATTTATATCCAGAAATGAGTATCGAGTATATCAGGCTTCAGTGGACATAAATTAGATAAATATTGCTTTATTGAAGTCTACAAGTGGTTGGTCACCTTGCATAATCTTGGTAAAGCCTGATATTGATGTCCCATGTCCTTGTCCTTTACTTTAAATGACACACATTTCTGTCATTCAAGGTACATACATTGTCTGTATCTTACAAATGTTTTTCATCTTTCTCTAATTTCTAATAAGTTAAGAGTATCTATTTATATGCATATTAGCCACCCAGGCTAAAATGTCTAACTGCTCATTAATATGTGTTGATTATCTTCTCTTGCTTTTCCTAATTATTTTTATTTAATTTAGATGTTCTTAAAATTTTTTAGATACCCATTGCTTCACCATTTTGGGTGTCATAAATATCTTCTCCTGGTCACATTTGATTCTAAACATCACTTAACATCTATTGAATAGAAATCATCATTAATCTTAAGGTTTATAAATTTTATGGTTTTTTTTAATTACTTCCCTAGACTTTGATGGTAACATTTTCTTCAATTAATTTATTATGTTTACCTTTAAGAAACTTTCATTACTATATTGCTTGATATTGTGAATTTGAATAAATATACATTAAAACTGAGTTTTTAGTCTGCCCAGCAATAATGTGACTGCCAATTTTTAAAAAATATTTAATTTATTTATTTGACAGAGAAGAGAGACAGAGAGAGAGAGGGAGCACAAGCAGGAGGAGTGGGAGGGGGAGAAGCAGACATTCCACTGAGCAGGGAGCCCAATGCGGGACTGGATGCCAGGCCCCTGAGATCATGACCTGAGCCAAAGGCAGACACTTCACAACTGAGCCACTCAGGTGCCCCATGACTGTCAATTTTATGTAAATGAATTTGTAGACTTTGCTTATAGTGTCATGGTAGAGTTTTACTGTATTTCCTGAAATTTCTGATCTTTGTTTATAAATTCATTTAAACTTTGTTTAATGCTTCTTGGTATATTTGCTTATTAATCTAGAAACAGATGTGCTGGGCTACAGAATGATCTGCTCAGCTACACCCCTCTCAAAACTGAGGGCCCTTTCTTTGCATTCTGTATATTCCTTCCTTTGCTTATCAATAAAATATGGAAATGCCCACCAATCTTCTTTTATATGGAAAAGGGTAACTTTATGATGGAGGTATGAGTTAAAAATAAACTCTCCCCTGGGGACAGAAATAGAGATGCCATATCATTTCTTGATAATAGTAATAATAAACCACTCCTCCACTCACCACTCCTTCATAAAATACAGCATCTTGGGGTTAGTTGAGAGATTCAGTTACTGTTTAAGGTATCTGTATTCTCAGGTGTACACTGATCAATCTTTCAGAATAGCTAAGAATCCAGAGTAAAATTAAAATATTTCTATAAGAAGATTTAAAACCACAACCAGTCATCTTACTTCATGAACAGAAGTAAAGTTGAAATAACATTTTATTTTATATTCTAGAATTCATTAATTTGCTTTACAACAGAGAACAAAAATTACATGTATTTATAGCCTTTCCACCTAACCACGCTACTCAATACAGATATTGCCTCTGACTGTTCAGTCCCTGGGCATTTGCTGTCCCTATTGTTGACAGTGGAAGAGTTAAGTAGAACAGGCAGAACCAGGAGGTCTATGGTGAATTATATGATGGAGGCAGAGCAGCTATAAGAAGAGAAATTAGGAGAATAATTGGAAGGTAGAAAAGGAGGAGTAAAGGAACTGCAGCAAACAGGAGTATATGTGTCCTGAGACTGGAAATATATAGAAAATGAGATCTGGGGGGTGGGAGGGTAAGGGTGATGGCTAGGCTTGTGAAATGCTGAGAGAAGACTTGTGGAAATAGAACTGGAGAGAGCTGGTAGAAATCAGTATTAAAAATGTGTCTGAGGAGATTTGCTCCTTTTAATGCTTTACTGAGGCTTAAATTCTTTTTTTTTTTTTAAGATTTTATTTATTTGACAGAGAGAGATCACAAGTAGGCAGAGAGACAGACAGAGAGGTGGAGGGGAAGCAGGCTCCCTGCCCAGCAGAGAGCCCGATGCGGGGCTTGATCCCAGGACCCTGAGATCATGACCTGAGCCGAAGGCAGAGGCTTTAACCCATGAGCCACCCAGGCGCCCCTGAGGCTTAAATTCTTAAACTATCTCAATTTTCTAAGGAAGTCTGGAGATTATTTAATTATAACTGTGCTCAGACCTGGATGAGGATAGCTCAAATTTATTTGGGTTCACTATAGAATAAAAATTTCTAACAAGTAAATGTGTCATTAAGTTATATTCTTTTAACTTAAAAAGACTTGTGTGCATGTGTGTGTATAATTTTAGAAGAATTTAATGACAATGCCCCTACTGATTATATGGAATTTTGTGTTACACTGCTGAAACATACGTTTAAAAAGTAATGGAAAAGACCTTTTTCAAAAGGTTAGCTCAAGACATTACCATAGGAGCCTGTATTCTCACAACCTAGGTAGCTAAATGATTTCTATACAATGAACTTGGGTTAGCTGTTTTGATGACTAAAAGTGAAAAATCAAATCTATATTTGGATTTAAATCTATAGATTTAAATCTATAAATGGAGATAGTATATGCTTTAATCTCATCAACACAATTGGTTAAATCATTCTGATTCAGAAAACTCACATTACCCAAAACTAGAAGGTGGCCCTAAGACTGTGTAGTCCCAAAGACCCTTTCAAAGGGTACATGAAATCAAACTATATTCCTAACAATGCTAAGATGATTGCTTTTTTTTACTTTCATTCTCTCATAAATATACAGTGGAGTTTTCCAGCAGTTACATTCCATATGATATTGCAAAAGATTAAATGCAGTAGGTATGAGAACATCTGTCTTCTATTAGGGCATATATTTTAAAGTCTTGATAAACCTAAAATGATGTTAATCTTTTCACTATTTGTTTTAAAATTATAGTCATTGTTCCATAAAATATCTTATTTATGATGACATATAGTGGTTTATTATTGCTAGTTTTAAATGAATAATGAATAACTGTTCTTAACTGTCTCAGTTTTGGTTTCTTACATGGTGAATATTAATAGATATACTCACCAACAACCAAAGCTTTTTGGGATCTTCATAATGTTTTAGAGTCCAAAGTGGTCCTGAGACCTTCAAGTTTGAGCTCCTTAGTCTTAAAACATTTATATATATATATATATATATATATATATATATATATAAAACTTAAACTTAAAACTTAAAACTTTTATATATATATATGTATATATAAAATTCACTCTAAAAGTTTATATATATATATATATATATAATTCACTTTAAAAGTTATATGTGTGTGTATGTATGTATATATATAAAAGTTATATGTGTGTGTATGTATGTGTATATATATATATATATATAAAATCTTGGCTAAAGAATTAAAAATAGGAGATGAAAGAAGAATAAAGAATAGATAAAGGGAAGAAAAAGAATAGAGAATACATTGCAAACAGGGCTGTAGGAATTTGTTGGCTCACTATATTTCATGTGACATGTCAAATAGACAACAATGTCTCTTCCATTGAAATAAATAAAATACAAGAAAGATCAGAGGTTCCCTGTCTCTACCCTCAAAACTACATTCATACTCGGCCCACTGAACAATATGAAGTATGAAAAGTAAAATACAAGGGCCTTTAAGATTAAAATGTAATAATAACTACTAAATTTCTTATATTTCACTTTTGGAGTCATTAAGGCCAGCATTTTATTTTTATTAAGTTTTTAATTTTAATTCTAGGATAGTTAACATAAGTGCCCTCTTTAATCACCATCCCCTACTTCACCCATCCCTCCACCCACCTCCCCCCTGGTGACCATCAGTTTGTTCTCTATAATTAAAAGTGTCTTTATTAGTTTTTCTCTCTCTCTTTTCCCCCCTTTGCTATTTTGTTTTGTTTGTTGAATTTCACATATGAACGAAATCATATGGTATTTGTCTTTCTCTGACTGACTTATTTCACTTACCCTTATATTGTCTAGCTCCATCCATATCACTGCAAATGGCAAGATTTCATTCTTTTTTATAGCTGAGCATTTCATTGTATATTTACCATATCTACTTTATCCATCATCTATTGAGGGACACTTGGACTGCTTCCATAATTTGGTTATTATAAATAATTCTGCAATAAATATCGGCGTGCGTGTATCCCTTTGAATTGGTGTTTTTGATTGCTGAACCATAGGGTAGTTTTTTTTGTTTTGTTTTTTGTTTTTGTTTTGTTTTGTTTTAACTTCTTGAGGAACCTCCATACTGTTTTCCACAGGGTTGCATAAAGCACAGCCCTTCTACTTCATGATAGTTTCAAGAGCTTTATTAATAAAAACAAATAAATGTAAGAAATAATTAGAAAACTTAAAAGTTACTGAGTGATTTTAAGAATATGACACACAGACATGGTACTTATGGCAGAATAAGCATATTTTTGTCTTTCAAAGTGTATAAAATAAAATGTTGCAAAACCAAGTTTTCCCAGTGTATATATAACTCATTGACAATATTAATAAGCTCATCACTGTGCCAATCTGATACCAAATCACTAAGTCTTTTTAGTGTTTATAATATAGTGTTACATTGATTTAATGATGCTATTAGTGATATTTGCAGTGATTGGACTGGCATAAACAATTAGTACTTAAGATACTGTTTCTCAGTAGAAAAAACACCTAATTCCACTAATTGCCTCTAGTTCTCCTTCTATTAACTGCACACTTTGTACATGCTAATAATCTTATTATCAGCTATTGCTGAGTTAATTAAAAGTCATGTCTACAAGCACAAGCCAAAATAAAAATACATATTCTGCTCAGCTTTTCATACACTAAATAAAAATTATGGAAGATCGTTTTTAAACAGTCATCTTCAGAAGATGCTAAAGAATTCAAAATGTGCATATGCCAAATTAATTTATGACAGGCTCAGAGGTTGTATTCACATAAAAACAGTTAAGAATCATACCAGTCCATTGGTTAGTATAGAAAATACCTCCTAAGTTTTCAGAAAAGCATTGTTCATTCTTTGAATAAAGGAATGTATCCCAAAAAGACTCTTTTTATTTCCTTTCTTCCCCCTGAAAACAGCTAAGACACATTTTAATTTCTTATGCAAATCTTAAAATTAACCTAAAATACATTTTCCTTTTTGTTGGTATTTTACTACTTCAGATTCTAATAAATCATTTCAAAGTAAATCGTACAGATTAAGTGGAGAGCTCTTCTGCTTCTCTTTTGTTTATTTGTTGAAGAGGAATTATATATGACATCATATTTGTACCTAGGAACAGGGATGTGAGTTTTAAGCTTTTATTATTATAACCCATTATTAGTGTCAATGTACATAATGGACATTATTTTACAATTATGAATGTCACAGTGTATTTTAGTTACATTCACTTGTGTTAATCATAAAGAAATAAGGATGTTAGGTATCACTAATCTTAAGTGAATTTTATTCAAAGAGAATCACTCTAATTGGGACCAATCTAAATGAGTAAGTTTTCCTACGCTTTTAATTTATTCCTTAAGCATACAAGCTGTCTACATTCTCTCAACTGGGAACTGATAAGTGTTGTATTGCTGTAAAATGATACATGTTCTGCAGTAGGCTTCATATTATAGTGTGCTTTTTGCTAAGAACAAATAATTCTTACAATTTAAAATATTTTGTATATATATGGGCATATACAAAATATAACTAATTTTTATTTGCATTACATGCCAGAAATTGAATTCCTACAATTTAATTTTCTTTCTAGCAACAACAACAGAAAAGAATTAGATGATATGTTTGAGAAATATTTCTCCAGGAATAAAACAAAAACAACACAACAAACAAAAATTTTATTTTAAACAAAAAATCAAAACAAAAACCAAACTAGGACTATTGACTTCAAGTTAAATTCAACCAAATAAAGAAGTTATATCACGTGAAACTTTTTAAAAATCTTTCTCTACCCTTCTATTTCACTAAAACAAAATTTTGATGATCTTTTCATATTATCCATTGGCTTTGAGGCATTTTTCGCAACTGTGACATAACTATGTATACTCCTAAAAACCAAGACAAAATTGAATGTTTAATTCCTACCTTCTTTCACTTCTTTGAACTTGACGGATTTGTGCATGCTCTACTTCTCGAAATTATCTCCAGCTTTAGCCTTCTTGACAAAGTTCGATGGTTCTTCATCTCATACAAGATGGTACCTTCTCTGTGTTCACTGTTGGTTCTTTCTTCTCTGTGACTTTAAAACATGGCTTTCCCTGAGGTCCCACTGTTGGCTGTGATGCCATCATTCGCAAGGTAAATATTTTTATTCCATGTGTCAGTTACCAAATGTACCTAATTACTTTAAAAACAAAATCTATGAGCTTTAAACATAGGTACCCAATGTTATGCAGCACAACTTCCTTAAATATTGCACAAATGAATCTATATCACTATAAATTGAACTCATTATCGATCTCCCAAATCTATCCCTTAACTACTATATTTTAACTAAACTCACTGCTTTAAAGCAGCTAGAGTTCCCCCTTTGCTCTGCTTAGCACAATGGATTCAGTGTAATTTCTTGTTTACTTGAATAGATCTTCCAATGAAGTCCAAGGTCCAGGAAGGCAGAGTTTATTTCTTGTCTATTTTGTTCATCGTGTTATACCTAGTTTTGTGGTCCTAGAAGAAAAGAGTAAATGCATAGTGACTCTTGTCTGTCACCACCCCACCTGCCCAATTAGTCCACACGTCCTCTTGATTCCTATTCCTAGAAGTCTCTGGGATCCACCACCTTGCCACATTGCTTGTCTTTGCTTTTATGATCCATAGATACAAATACTATAATAATTCCCTAACTGATTTCTCTGATTCAAACCTATTCATCTATAGAATTATCTTCTCTTGATCAAAACTTTTTAATTATTTCAGTTCCTTAAATGATATATAAGCATTTCCCCATTGGAACTGCTACTTACCCCAACAGATCCTATTCTGCACCCTTTTACTTTTTAATTTTTTTTTTAAGATTTATTTATTCATTTGACAGAGAGATCACAAGTAGGCAGAGCAGCAGGGAGAGACAGAGGAGGAAGCAGGCTCCCTGCTGAGCAGAGAGCCCAATGTGGGGCTTGATCCCAGGACACTGAGATCATGACCTGAGCTAAAGGCAGAGGTTTAACCCACTGAGCCACCCAGGCACCCCTGTTCTGCATTTTCCAGGGGCTGTGTCATCTATCCATATTCATTAATTTTAATGAACTTCTGGAAAACATGAAATAGCACATTGTGCTCCTGTCACAGGGCTAGATAGGTATAGATATTTATATAAACATCAATATAGATACCTATATAAATACAGACATAGATCTTGAAAGATATGGATGTGGGTATAGATACAGATAGAAAGATACAAGTGTTAAAAGGAAACAAAATTTTGGACCTCAAAATATATCTCTTTGGCATAAAGACTATCCCACCCTGGTTATTTTTAAGAAACTGGACAGAGCAGAAGTTCTGGAAACTGAGCAGAAGTTACCCTTTTGCCAAACACTTACCTTTATAAAGGAAACCTCTATTTGTAAGAGTACCTCTTTCACTCTACCAGGAAGAGAAGGATAGCCAATTCTCTGGAAACTTTATCAATAGCGAAGACATGGACTTACATGTGCATCACAATCTTACTCTGGTTTACCGTGTTTTTCCTCCTATAATAACTTCCCACCCCAACAACTTCTTTTGCCTTTAGCAGAAAATGGCATTTCAGGTGAAGGCTTCAACCACTTTGGGGAGTTACTCAGTTTTCCTGAGTATTTCCCATGCATACAGGAGACACACAGGTTATCAAATTTCTGTATGTTTCTCCTCTTACACTGTCTTTTTATTACAGGATGTCTCAGCCAAAAACCTAGAAGGGCAGAGAGAATTATTTTTCCTCCCCCAAAATATGTGGATGTGATATAGATGTAGTTGTAGACAGAGATATTTGTAATCACCTCTGGCCAATTCTTCCACTCATTCTTCTCAACCATTTCAAATGCATGTCCTTGGTGAAGGACTCCCACCAATGCCCAGAGAAGTGTTCACTCATGCCTTTCTACAGAATCCTAGGAATATCTCTGTTAAAGCACTTTGGGATTGCACTTACTCTCTGTACTATAAGCTTCTCGAGAGTAAATATAATATATTTTCGTATATTACACAGTGTCACATAGTCAGTACTAAAAACATTTGTTAAAGGAATGTGTAAATTAAAACAATAACAATTTGTGTTATCACATCAATCTACCATGTGAAGAGATAGAAATTTAATTTTATTTATTTAGTTAGTTTTCTATTTTTTAAAGATTTTATTTATTTATTAGAGGGAAAGAGTGAGTGAGAGAGCACAGGCAAGGGGAGGCGCCAAGAGAGAGGGAGAAGCAGACTCCCCGCTGAGCAGGAAACCTGACATTGGGCTTGATCCTGGGACTCCAGGATCATGACCTAAGCAGGAGGCAGACGCTTAACAGACTGAGCCACCCAGGTACCCTGAGAAATTTAATTTTAAATACAATTATCCAGGTAGCAGCAGCACAAAAAAACTGTCAAACTGGAACTCTGTAAATAAAAATTCATTTCATGGGGCGCCTGAGCAGTTCAGTGGGTTAAAGCCTCTGCCTTTGGCTTGGGTCATGATCCCAGGGTCCTGGGATCGAGCCCCACATCAGGCTCTCTGCTCAGCAGGAAGTCTGCTTCCTCCACTCTCTCTCTCTCTGCCTGCTTCTCTGCCTACGTGTGATCTCTGTCAAATAAATGACTAAATTCTTTTAAAAAAAATCATTAGAGAACTCTTTTCTTAAACATAAATCTACTAAAAGACACTTAACATTAAAAAAAAAAAAATCAGTCCCCAGGTAGGATCTGGAAGGAGTAAATATTTACTTATGCAATGTATAACTCAAGCAACACTTGGAATACCCTCTCTTCTCCTGTTATTACTCTGGTAACTAATAAATATGTTATATAGTAAGAAGGCTTTATAGGAAAGAATTTGATTGTTGTTAAAATCCAAAATGCTCTGAGAATTTAACAATGAACTATTTTGAGTTTGTTTGAACTTCTTCATATGAACTAAAGATCCTTGTTTAGAAACATCTTTTTTATAGGAAAAAATCATAACACTGGTTGATGATGGAAGCAAAACAATGAAACTTCAAATTCAGTTATTTATGAAAAACATAAGTTTGAAATACTTGGTCTTTCTACTAGAGTAAGCTCCACCCTCAAGAAGCAAGACAGTAACTCCACTAAAAAGACAAGCCTGACTGTGATTCGGAAAGAATGTCTCCTAATTTTGTATGGCATGTTAATGGTTTTCAACGTCAAAAATATTTCCCACGGTTTCATTGAAAAAAGAAAAAAAAACAATAAAAACACTTGTGTACACAATCTGCAGTAATGATTCAGTGAGAAAATGAAGCAGAAATGTTTTACTCAATGTCAGAATATATCAAAGTCAACAATTTAGACTTTAAAAAGAAAAAGAAAATGTATTTCCCATTCTGTCATAAAAAGCATATTTTGAAGTAACTAACACAATGAGAACAAATCAGGATAAGATTTGTCTTTATATCAATTAGTGTAAGAGAATCAGAGGAGCTGGAAATCTAATTCAGGTCATATGGGAATATAGGTAAAGAAAAAAAACAGGGAGGGAGAAAGAAGCAATCCTGTATGGTGTGGAGAAGAAGAGTTCACTGTAGCTTGCTCAACTTGGAGGTTCATCATGTGTCCTCTGCTTTCCCAGGAGCACATGTGCACGGGATAACCAACAGGCAACGCCCATCTGGGAAGCAAAGATGGCAATCTAGAGCGGAAACTGCTATACTGTTTTAATGCTCCCAGGGAATCCTCCATGAATCTATAAATCCTGTTCTTTTTGCCCTTATTAAGAGAGTAAGTCTTTGGTCAGCAAACAATTTTTTTTCCATTATTCATCTAATATTATAAAAGTTCTAATTTAATGGTTTGTCTATTGAAGTTTTCAAACTTCTAGTTGAGCATGCAGTTTTCACTAATGCTGATAGCTCCTTACACATTAATTGTGCTGATACCATTGTAAAATGACCATACTTCCTACCCTTCTGGACTTGCACTGTTGGTAGCATTATCCTGGGGCTCCTATGCGTACATAACACCATGGCTGTCATTTTTCCGCAAACATTGTCAATTTTTTCTTGTCTCACATTGTTTTCCAGTGGGTTTTGATATGATTTCTTCTGCTGCTACTTTCTTATCAGTATTTCCTACCCAATCAGCTATTATCATTTAGCATGAGCCTCAGTTAACATGATGCCACTTTCTTCAACCTTTTATCTTTCCCTGGGACTGTCCAGCATAGACTCCTTCTACTTCACTACAAAAGTGTCAGTCCTTTTCAAGCTAATAATTAGTAATCAATTAATATTTGATAATAAAGTTACATTATATTATATTTTGCCAACAGACATAATTTGTTTTCATCTCTTTAGGCATATCTCTTCACCAATTGAAAACTGAGAACAGTTTCACAGTGTGTGATTCTTTCCTTTCATATAAAGGATGTGTATGCACACAAAATATGTGGCACAGGAAATAATGAAAAGGTTTAAAAAGCAGTGACAGGTAGCTATACTACACTGAATAATTTTTGTTTCTGTAGTAAATGAGCTTGGGAGCCTTTTAAGAAACGTGCTATTTAGGCATAAAATATTGTTATTGTATCTGTACTTGCATAGCTTATAAATTATATCTTATAATTCCACAGGTAAAAAGCAAGTTTTTACCATTGTCAACAGCGAAGTCAATGTAGCTGTTCCAGAGGGGCCCTCCTCCCTTACCAAAACTATTCCCAGCAGAGTCCTGATCTCTTCATTGTTACCAGTTAGGAGGAGCAGAGCAATGGTTGGTGGTAGGTCAGATGGAAAAAACATAACCCCATTTCTGGGTGCCAGACTTGACGTGACATGGTGACAGGAAAGTGATTTTTTAAAATTTATAAACAGAACAAACCAGATATAAATAGAATCAATGGCAAGAATTTTGGAACCTCAAAATGTAATCTCTTATGAGCAAAACATACTTACTGTTAAAACTATGCATTTTCTTCCCAAATCATTGGTTGTTATATGTCTTTTAGCATTTTATTATTCAGGCAAAATATTAGAATGAGAGAATATATAGTTCTTCACTTTTTGAAGTATATGAAAGAAAGTTTTGTTAAAACCTCATATTTAAATTCATTCATCTTGTACAGTGCTTAAACTAGTAATTTCTCAATAAATATTACTTGAATGAATCATATGTCCCAGAGAATATACAAAAATGCCATAAATGCCATAAAGTGCCAATGAATAAACTTAATATGATGTTTTATCTTGTTATATACTTGTGCTAAAATTATTTTCCATATATTGGATTCTCTGTACATGGGGTCTGTTCTCTGTATCTGGTACCCAACACTTTATTTTGTGATGATTTGACTGATTTACTCTAATTAAAACAGGGATTGGTTTTGTGAACTGGTTAAGAACACTCAGTGGAGGAAGACTACTTGAATTTGAGTTTCAGCTAAACCATTAGGATAAAATGGAACAATTCATCTAAAGCATACCTATTTCAACACCAAGTGTATATTTAACCCTCAACAAATGTTAAGCTCTTATTTTGCCTCGTAGTGCGAGATTACCTATTAAACATTTGACATTTTACAACTTGCTGATGTGTTTACTAGATATTTGTGTTAAAGTGTGTGTGTGTGTGTGTGTGTGTGTGTGTGTGTGTGTGTGTGTGTGTGTGTGTGTGTATAACTCCTCTTATAGAGTCAATCACTAATTTGGGGGTTCCTCTCAGGTCTTAAAAAATTAGAAAATTCCTAGGACAGAACCTAAATGGCATTCCTAATTGGAACACGAATGCCATCTAGTGGTCATATTTGCTAATGACAGGCTTTCTGGTGAACAGAAAAGTAAATGATGAAAATATTTTGCTTCCACTTCACAGACCTGTCTCTTGTAATGAATCTCAGACAAGCAAATGAGGTCTCCTATATATACACTACTCAAAAAATAAAAATGTTTAAGCACAGAAATTCATCAGACTGTGTAGAGAATTTACTTCCTGGTCCACAGGAAGCATATAGTCTAGCTCTCTATATAAACAACTACATAAAATTCTTAAGCTGTGTTATGACTATGAATTAAGGATAAAATTAGTCCAGCTTCAAATGAGACCATGAAATAGAAAGATGGGTAGAGTATTACAGAGCAAAATTTACTTTGAGGAAAGATAATATTCTGATTTAGTGCAAAGAATCAAGTCAAAGTAATGCACCTATAAGACTAGAAAGAGATGGAAAATGATCAAAATACAACACACATATGAAACTCTTTTATAATAAGATACAAAAAAATTAGAACATAAGTCAGTAGAGATTTTTATTTCAGATTGAAAAGATTAGTGTGTAAACAGAGTATACTTGGAGACATACCTGCTCTGGAACTAATGAACCTTAGGTTTTGTTTCTTTACAGAAAACAAACGTATATAAGAAGATCTTGGTGAGAGAACACTATGCAAAATGGAAAGTAGATATCTATAAAGGTAAGTCTATTAAAACTTGTAGGCATCCTGATACTGAGGATATATCCAGGAAATATATATATATATATATATATATATATTTATATATTTTTATATATATATAAATATAAATATATAATATATATATAAATATATATATATCTATATATATATAAATATATAGGTGCTTATCTGACAAGCTACTGGATAGAAACAAATAGTAAGTAAATTTTACTTTTTAATTAATAAGATCTCAAATTTACTCCTGTTTTGTAAAATATTAGTTTAACTGACAGTGGTTTTCATTCTTTCCTAAGGAAAAACATTTTTGTTAAACCAAGATATCACAGAAGATGAAAATGAGGACCACTTAGAGAGGTCAATCAATGTCCATGGCTTCCGTAAGTGAAAGTTCACACTATGAGCACAAAACCCGGCCAAATTAGACCTCTTCTTTCATACCTCTTAATGCTTTTGGTTGCAGATGTTATCAAGACATCCACAAAGTAGGCTATGTTCTTTAGTGTTGGTTACTGAAACAGCTGTTAAATTAATTAAGTCAGTATATTTTCCAAGTCTGAGTAAGATATGTTTATTTCTGCTTTCACAAAACAGCTGTGATGTAAGTACTAAAACTGATGTTCTAAGAAACCCAAAATAAAATTAAAATCATCATATGTTGTCCAGTTCAAGTAAAAGTTTACTTTTGGATCTTCATGTTTTAGTTATATTCATAGGGAATACAGGTGTATATTGACAATGCAAGATTAAATTTTATTTCTAAGGACTTTCATGTTCACATTTTTTAACATATAACATAGGGGATTAAAACATCAAAATGGAAAAATGTAAATGCTGAAAGTGACCACAATAAACCAAGCAGGTTATTCAAGAAAGAGGATTGTACTTGATTTGGTGTTTCCCTACATTTTTGGTACAATTTGTTAGTAAGTAACAGTAGTAATAGTCTCTTAACTAGAACCTAGAACCTTATTTGAGTCAAATGAAAGGAGAGGAAAGGGAGGGCGTGATTTAAAGAAAAAAGATCTGTAACACAAACAAGACAAAAGCTTAAAGGCAACTCAGCTGCTACAGATGTGCTGCATCTGCTCACTTGCCCACTGGGGACCAGGAGATAAAGAGATTAAGACATTTTACACAAAGATGGTTAGACAACAACATCAGATAAGCAACATGACAGCTAGGTCAAGGTACTGTAGCCATAGCATGGAGAAAATGACTCACTAAACCACTTAACCCACTTACAAACAATATTTTTAATTCATTTAATGTTCAAATGATATTTTATCAGGGTAGACAATGAGCTGGTTACTTTTAAAATGTCACTAACATTCTGAAATAGAGAGAAACAAGCGATCTTTTTAATAATGACCTTTTTAAAGTAAATAGCATTGTGATTTTATAATGGGGCATGAATACCTATGACTTTTAAAGATAATTCTAAGAGCAGTATTTTAAATCCCTATGTTCACATGAGAATAAAAGAAATGATTAGTGATGATGCATGTGGAAAGATTTGACAGGTACTTGGAAAACATGAGTTAGCTTGTTTCTTCTTGGCAGACCTCCTGCAAGAAAATTTTTCCTGCTTCTTTATGCACTGCTGTTTTTCTCTCTAATTTCAAACGTTCACCTGCTTATACCTGAACCCTGTGGATGTAATAAGATACAAATCACATGACCTATAGGCCAATTTAAAAATCTGCAGCAGACACACACACACAAAAATGCATTCCACGATAGCAAAATTCTAATTTTTTCAGAAAGCTGTAGAAGTCAGACTCATGTTGTCCATAGTCTATATATAGATGTTAATATAGAATATATGTAATACTAATATAGAATACCTAGTTGCATAACATTATAAAATTAAACATTTTTAATTATAAATTAAATGAAAATAAACAGTCATGTCTTGCTGAAATATATCCATGTAACCTAACACCCTTACATTATGGCTTGAAATTAACATTCTAAATTTGAACTGACAGAAATAGACCTTACTATTCCTAATTAGCCAGATTCAACATCTCCTTTCTCTCCCTCTAAATTATCAGATAACCTCAAAAGGAAAAGTGCTCTACATCATCTATTTGTTACAAAAATACCTTCACACCCAATTCCCATGATAATAATTGTCCTTTTTGTAAAAAAAAAATTATAAGCCTTTAGATGATTTTATTTAAAATAATTCATCCACCTATATCATGTGGAACATAAATTTCCTTGTTCATGTTAACTGTGGGAGGTTACCACAAACATGTGACTGATAGTGTTTCCTTCTTTACATTGGCTACTATCTCAATGCTAAACTTAGTGCCATTTTTAAGAAAATATAAATGAATTTTTCTGATTCAACCCCACTCCTGTTTTCCTATCTCTCCTACTATCTATCATTTTATCCTATGTCTTGATTTGACTAACCTGCATTTTCATTAACTTTTAAAAATTTTAATAAGCCAGCCTAAATCTTTTCTGAAATGATAGTTGAAAGAAAATATATGAATTATATGCGGTAATGATACAAATGCCAAAATTATCAAATCACTTCCAATATAAAGGTATTGAGGAAGTAAAGAAACTATAAGCAGGCTCGTCTTATCTTATCTTTTAAGGCTGAATGTGCTCAATTATAACAAACATTTAAAGGCAAAAAGCTCATTGCACAATAAAAAAAAAAAATGCTTTAAGCTCTTAGACTTTGAATCTATTTTGTGGTATATTTAAAGAGGTTATAAAAGTCCTGGTGATTCTCTCTGTGAACCAACAGCCTAACACAGGAGTGGAGCTAGTGAAGCAGAGAAAAAGCCCAGAGAAGTCAAATCTCAGCAACAATCCCTCAGTTAACACATAAAGAAAATAACCTAATTACTGAAAAGCAGGAAAAAGAAAATAAAAAGTGTGGAAGAATAGAGAAGCATTAAATGTGAACACACAAATCTGTCTTTGCTATGGAACAAGAAATCAGCCTAGCTCCTGAGGGTGGCCATTAAAAGCAGAGACTGGGTGTGCATACATGTGTGGATGAATGAGAAGCCAAGAAACAGGAAAAAGACCAATTTTAATTACCAGGAAAGCAAGAGAAACTACACAGACCTAGTGGTAGGAAGGCTTCCAGCTACAGGCAGCACGGCACTCTACTCTCCTTGCCAATTAGAGCCAGTCAGACCCCAGTCGCCTCAGTGCAGGGTCAGGCTGGACTCAAACACACATGAAAACCAGACACCGACAGACACCGGGTGTGACCTGAGGCTCTCGCACAGTTTCGTACATAGACGTACAGAAACAGGAAACAGTGTGGGGGATTTCTTTTCCATCAAATACAGGGGCTAGTCGCGTTATCTATGGAAATCCACTGCACTAGAAATGTAGTATCATTTTTGTAACAAACGCTCAACACCAAAGGAATCGAGAGAATTTGAGAATGACTCAGACTGAGGGAGGAAAAGTAGAGGGGAGGACTCGCAGAACAATAGCACTAAAGCTGCCACACTGTGGATTTACTACCTGTGTTATTTTTCCAATTACATCCATGGTGATATAAAATTTCAGAAAAGGGGCTGCTGTCTGAGAGCAAGGGGAGTCTTGCCTTAGCTTGCTCAGGACTGACACGGGGGTCAAGGAGACATAAAAGCAGTCCAAGAGCCTAATCGTCCTTAGATAAAACTCCAAGTGTATGAACAAAGAGAAGTGCTTCCCAGCCAGGACGTAGGGAGATTCTCCAAAGTGAGAAGTCCACTGCCAGCCAAGCTCCGGGAACGCACCAGCCGCCCGGCTGCCTGGGCTCCGAGCGCGGGGGTCGGAATCCGGAGGAAGACCCGCGGCCGCGGGCGAGCCGGGGAAGGACTCCAGTCTGAGCTCTCCCTCCCCCGCCGTCCCCCGCCAACACGTCTGCTCTGTAGCCTACGAGTGCTCAATCCCGAAAGGTCGCCCAGCGGAAAAGCAGGGGGGAGGGGAAGCCTCCGCACTGGGGCAAGAAGGGAAATACCGGTTGACTGGTGAGACGAGGAGAGGAACATAGAAAACCCTTCTGGAGGCAAACAGACCTTTCAGCCCGGGGACATGCTAAATGAACCTTTTCAGCGAGAGGCAGTGAGGCGCAGGGCGCGGGCGACAGCGACAGCGACAGCGCGGGCGGGCGGGGAGGGGCGAGGGACCGCTCCAGGAAGGACACAGCCAGTCAGAGGCGCGGGGCGCGGGGCGCGCGGACGCATTGGAGGAAAACACTCGAGCCCCAAACGCACCAGCCTGGGGAGGCGCCGCACCTACTTCCCAATATAACCAACTACGGAGTGGGGGCGCGTAACTGCGAGGAGGCGGCAGCCAAAGTGCCATTAAAGCTCGGGGCGGAAAGGATGAGTTACCTGGGTCCCCTCTTCAGGGAGAAGCAGGGCAAGCCGGAGGATTCCCTCTGAATGATTAAAAACTCCGCAATTCTCTTCCGCCACAGGCTGGGTAGGACTCAAGGAACTGCTCTATCTGAACTGTGCTGACGGGCAGGAGGATGGGAGACAGGAATTGAGAGTCACAGAAGAAGGACAGGGGAGTCTGGCATCTCATTGGTAAGTGGCTGGCACTGCTTTGCCAGTGACTGCTGTCTGTGATTGTGCACTTCATCTCCCAGGCACTTACAATTTTTGACACACTCGCTTCTGCAAAGCCATCTTTTTCTTGCCATGTTGCCAGAATTTAAAAACTGTAACGTAAAGCTTTTTTTTTTTTTTTTTAACATGTATTTTTTTTTCCCCCTCTGCTGGAATTTTATGCGGGAAAAGTTAAAGCAAGAGTAACTATAACCTATTTGTTCATCTCATAATGCCATCCAAAATAAGAGTAAACAATTCCTACAAGTAAATGGCAAGGAAATAAATGCCAGGTGAGGGTAAGAATTTTTCTTCAAGAGACCAAACGCTCAGAGAATGGAATGTGGTTCACAGACACTGAATGTTTGTCTTTTTTTATTGAGCAATATATTTGTGAGAAGAGAGCCCAATAACTGGGCATCTGGCAGTGCAATAACTTGTTAAAATTCAGGAGGGATGCTCTATAAGTGGACTTCTATAAAGTTCCAGAGACCAAAGAAAAATAGTATCTTGGGTTATGCTGTGGTGTTTTCTCAATGTTGTGTAGGAATGTGATAGATTTTTTTTAAAGAATATACAAATATGTTCAGACATCCTTATTGAGGTGTTTGTTGAAAAGTGGAAGAGAATATTAATTTGCATAAATATGAATATGGTGTACAGTAAGCTGAGAATTACTCTGACAATCTCAAAATTTTTTAATTGTTTAACTTTATTTTGGAAAAACAAGAACCCACTAAATATTTTTGAATTATTTTATTTTAAACTCTTATAACCTCTTTAGCATAAAAAATACAATACATTGTGGTAATTTAAATGAGATTTGGAAGCAAAAACTTTCAAACTGTGGTATGTGAAATGCCATATTCAATCCATCTGTATTTTTTTTTCTAATTGAAAAGATAGAATAATTTAGAGATAGCACACTTCCACCTTGATTCTTAATTTTAACTGTGGAAATAAGGATGAAAGAAGTATTAGGACACTAGCACTAAAAAATGTAGATAAATAAATAGTAGGTCAAATTTAAAAATTAATGAAGGTATAATTGATTATTATTGAACTGTAGCAGAGCTACAGAAATACTTGTGACTGTCATAGCAAGCTTGAAGGAATTCATCATGATTAATGTTGTGACCCTAAATATAAAAGAATTAGTAATGGCTAGGTCATTATTTTTTTGTCCCCCAAGGGCCTATAATCAATTTTAAGCAACTTATGAATATTTCTTTGCATTTTTCCTACTTCATACTCAAATTATAATAAGTTCTATGTGGACCAGTATATTGAGTCTCAAACTTGACAGGGTTTGTTTCCTATGACTCAACTGGGGAAAAAAACAAACAAACAAACAAACAAAACCTCCAAAACAGTTTGACTATGTAAGAATAAGTGACAAAGCAAATGGTTAAAAAATAAAGATATTACATACAAAGACCAACTGAGTCTAGCGAGGGAAACAAAACACAAATTTCAAAAAAGTGAAATAAAGGAAGTATGACATAAAAAAATGAAACAGAATTTGGAAAAAAATAAGTGGAATGTGGTGAGATGATATTAAAGCATATTTGAAATACACAAATATTTGAAAATCAGTGAAATGTTTATTAAAATATAAGGGGTTTTTTTTTGTTTTTTTTTTTTTTTTTGCTGGGGTTAGTGGAGACTTTAAATTGTTCTAAAGTTTAACACTTCTGAAAACTAAGAACTGAGAAAAACTGCTATTTTAATTTTTTCTTTGATTTCATACACAATTGAAGGAAAGTTAGAATTCTCAAAGTTAGAAAAAAGAGTATTTACCCTGATAGATTAACTAAATGTCAGACCTTGTCTTTAAATTCTGAGGCACATATTACACCATAGTACATTTGTAAATAGATCTAGGAAAGTACAGTTGTGGAATTTTTTAAATGGATCGCTGAAATACCTCATTGTTTCCCTAACCAAAGCAATCCTTTATATATGAGGTGGTTTGAAATCTTTATTAGGTTAGCAAGATTAACTAAAATCAAATGTGAGCACACACATAGGCTGTTTATTTAACAAAATGATTTAAAAATTAGTTGTTTGTACACGTTTACTTCAATTTTATGGGCCTGATTAAGTAAAACTGTTCATTAAAATGTTTATTAAAATGACTAATATCTACTCCTTTAATGTATTTTTTATTTAAAAGTTTAGAAAACCTTTACCTCCTTTAGGTTAGAGGTTAGAGTGTGGTTTACTCTCAAAACTGATTTAGTGATAAGGACCAGAGGGTGTCAGTAAAGGGTAGAGGGCTCTCCAGATGAAGAAAGTAAGGGATGCTATGCTGGCCAAGTCATTTTGGAGTTTGTCTTACTTCTAGAGAAAACAAAAGGTATATTTTTGTGAATTAAAAAAAAAAGAAAAGAAAAGAAAAAGAAATTTGTCTAGATGGCTATAATAATATAAAGATGATCTGACGTTTAAGTTCCATTGACTAAAACAAGTTTTATAGCAGCACTTAGTGATCCCCGTTAATCAAAAATTAATTTAGGATTTTATGAGGCCAAGATGTTTAAAATGTGCTTTGCTGAATCCATCCTACCACACATATTTTGATTAACTATAGAGTCTGTGAATTGTCTGTTTTTTTAAAATACATGTTTTCTTAAGATTTTACTAAGAGATTGGCAATTTATCTTAATTTCAACAAGTCATGTATTTATATAATTTGGTGTCTTAAAACTCTGACTTCAAGATCCCAGATTTATTTATCCCTTTTTTATTACTGAAGATACAAACATAAAATAAAAGAGGTGTGTATTTCTGGCAAGATACTTCTTTGATCAGTGTTATAAGTCTGTGCTTATGTGTCATATGAACTTCTTAGCACTTTATAGCAGGAAAGAGGCTGGTTGGAAGCTCAAAGCAGTAGAATCTTTGCAGAGGTCTATTTTCTGAGCATTTGTAATCAATAATTCTGCATTAGAGAATGATACATTTTAAAAAGTAATTAAGTATATAGAACTCCTTAATATAATATTTAGGATTAAAAACTATGATGAACTATGTCCCATCTCCCTACCTATGCCCAATTAATTTCTCCTTTTGTAATTTTTTTTGATATTCAAATGTATAATGTTAGATCCTGATAGGAAATAAAGTATTAATGTAGTTTTATGAGCTTTCCTGCAGGTATACCTTTATAGTTTGGACTCTAAAATATGGATATGCTTAAGGGTTAAAGTAACTAGTCTAAACTTGATCCAAAATTATTAATTGTATATCTGGGCAAGGAGGGAAATGAGTTTTTTTGAGTTTTTTTATTTATGAGTGATCAAAAACTCTCTTTTGTGACCATCAACAGGGAAAGTATAATTATATACATAAACATTTTATGGGGCTGGGGTAGGAATCTGCTGCTTATCATTTTTATAGCTGTTAAATGCTCAAAAGATGATTTCATCTCCCATTGTGATCCTGTAGTAACTATAGCATAGGGAGCTTAGGAAGAGAAATTATGTTGATCACTTAGGTGATGAAGGGTGTATTAAAATTCTCTTCCTATCATAATATTGCCAGAAACATTCATTATGAACCTAAAAACTAAGGGGTTCTTACTAAGAGAGATACTATCACAGGATAATTATAGTTTTAATGTGTTTGGAGCAATAAACATATTTTTTTCATTTTATTTTATTTCTTTTCAGTGTTCCAGAATTCATTTTTTATGCATTTTCAGAAAGGTTTCACTAGTTTTAGGAGTTTGTATTTATAAGAAAACTAGTAGAAAATGTGTATTTATTGGGTGAAAAGTTTACTTGTAAGTATATAAAATTTCATCTTTATTTCCTTATATATTTAATTTCTTATTTATAAGTAATAAAAAAATTTCTGAAGCTAAGCCAAATATAATATAAACCAAACACAAATATAATTTTAGTTCTCTTAGAGTCTCCCATTTCAACTTTATATAAGTATTCACTTTTCAATTATGTTATCTTTGCTGAGATACTATTGTATTTTATAGTCTCAGAAATGACAAAATTAGATTAAATCCTTGGTGATTAAGATGAATACTAATTGGAAGACACAGGTGAGTGACAGTAGGAATTTAAAAAAGACTTCTTGTTTTCTAGAAATAAATTTTTATGTAATTTGTATTTCATGATCATTAATATGAAATTGTTGCCTGTGCACCTAAAAATTAAGGGCCCTCAAATATTTCTGAAATTATTAAAAAATCTCTTATATTGAATCTTGTTAGATTTTGTGTTTCACCTTCTTGTGTTATGTTGAAGCTTTCCTCTTCATATTCTTTACCAAAAGATATAGAATAATCTCATCTCTTGTATTCAAAAATTAATAAAACAATTTGTTAGTGATCATTAGTTTTTTTCTAATTTTGAGTATATTTTGTGATAGGAACTTCATAAGCCATATCATTTGTAATTGAATTAAAACTTTAAACTTCATAATTCAATTTAATACTCTTTGTCATTCAATACTGGCATTCTAATAGCAATATGTGAGCTAGTGAATTAGTTTCTAATCCTAAAATAACCATCTCATTAAAAATAACCACAGATCTCATGAGTATAAATTATAAGGACACCTAGGAAAAAGTGACAGAATAATATGATTTAGTGTTGGAAGGAGCCATACAGAGTTTGTATTTTCACATATTATCATAAAGAGTAATAAACAGAGATATAAAGATGTGAAATGACCTGTTCAACATTATTTTTAATGCAAAAAATAGAATTAGAACTATAACTCTTCTTTTAAATTTCTGAGTCAGAGCTTTTTAATAGTTTATAAGTCTTATTATTTTTATATCTATCAAATCAGGATTAGGACACCATATGTATAATTTCCTTGTTGCTATTGGTGACCTATAAAACATTGTCTTTTAGAATTAGAAAATTTAAAATTGAAATATGTTAACTCATAGGAAACTGCTATACCCATATTCTCTTAACCAAGAATGGAATATCCAGACAACGTAATTGCTGGATATAAACTTTTTCACGATGAACATAGTGTGCACTCAACAGTTAAATAGGAGATTTTCGACAGTTTCAGTTAAGAAATCCAGGAACTCAAGTAAGAAAAGAAATATAATTATTTTTCCACTACATACCTATAAAGGACTGTCCATATTGTTGGTGGTGGTGGTTAATACTTTCTTCTCCTCGATTGGCAGTTTTGGGGGGGTTGTTTGTTTTTGTTTTTTCAGTATTACATGTTTAATGGGACACTAAAATGAAATAGAAAGTGAGAAGTCAGAGTGAGTAAAAGTTCCTGTGTATTGGCAAATATGTTAAAATTTAAATTGTGGGCTTCCTTAAGATAGTAATGATTTGGGAGAATTTATTAAAATGAGAAACAGGACATGAAT
This sequence comes from Lutra lutra, assembly GCF_902655055.1. Taxonomy (NCBI): domain Eukaryota; kingdom Metazoa; phylum Chordata; class Mammalia; order Carnivora; family Mustelidae; genus Lutra; species Lutra lutra. Next base: position 33,159,268 of record NC_062287.1, on the reverse strand, counting down.
CTCTAGAAATTGGAAGTATTCTTATGAGTTTTAGAATTCAAATATCAACTTGTATAAAATCTCTAGTTTTACTGTTATAATACTAAAGGAAGTTAATACAGAACAAACTTGAATCTGTAATAGTATTTAGTCTATCATTATATCTGAACCAAAGTTCATCTATTGTTTAATTTTAATAATGTGATATAATTATTTAAAGAATTAAGTCTGGGAAGAAAATTAGTTTCCACTCCAACATGTATTATAAGACATAAGCTTTAAATTGTCTGTCTACAAATATATTCTATTTTTGTATGAAGCACAATGCTGTCCTAACTGTGGAAAGCAATATTGAGATATATAGACCATGAGCTAAAAAAACTATCTGGTAGAACTGAACATAGACTATGAAATGAGCATAGTGCAATTCAAGTGGAAAGGCAGTTATACATTGCTGGGTTTCTGATACATCATTATCTCTCAAACCTTTCATTGTTACATATGACATGAGAATTTGTGTGTGTGTCCAATATGGGCTGACTTTATATTTTAAGACTCTCATTTCCTTCAAATACTGAATATTTAATGGTGACAAGTATAGTAAAGATGCCATAAAAGACTATGGCTAAAACGATTAATGTCTAATCTGATTTTTTTTACCCTATGCATATATCCAGAATTTGCAAATAACTAGTAGAAAATGTAAAATATATTCTCTAAGTCCAATAAATAAGTGGTCCTTAATATTCTTTAAATTTTTACTTTTGATATTTACTTACCTTCACCTTACTTTGTCTTCTCCAGTATTTTCATAAAATAATAACCTTAGTAAGAAAGATCGGTTACTTAAGATTTAAATTAATTGATCCAGAATTGATTTTATGAATATTTACCTTATTAACTGTGTTTTAAAAAGTTTTGACTGTATTTGTTTGTTTTCCTTTTTTTAAGGTGGTCTTGTTAGTATATACCTCAAAAAGTTGCATTAATAAAAAGTCATTTCTTCACGTTTAAAGCCATGTCTGCATTACTTCATGCACTCAAATGGTCTAGTGTGTGCAGTTGTAGTTAAGTAAGAATATAAAGGGAGATAAATAGTTTATGAGCTGGAGGAGGAAATAAGCACATAGGGTGAATGTAATTCAATGTGAAATGTGCAGTGATAAAGTTATATAAAGCTAAGATGCAAATGTTCAAAATGTTCTTTTGGAGACTGCTGTTAGTTTTCTCCTACTGAGTCTTTCCAGCTTGGAGTATTTCATGCTAGCCTTGGTTCTTTAATTGCTGCATTTACTTCCTACTGCCTAAGTTATTTTGAAGTAACTTTGATTCCAAGACTCACCTAACCACTTTAAATGAATGCTGTGTTTTTCTACATCTCATTATAGTGCTAACTTTAGTATCTTAGAAAGATCTCATCTCTGATGATACAGTTGAATCTGAGGTAAAATGAAGGTGGTTTGCTTCAATGCTTTGAAAAGATACCTTTCTTATATGTGATTATCAATTAGCTTTATTTCTTTCAGTTATTAAGTATAGAATATTAATGGTGCTGTAAAGCTTATCTTATGGGGTTGGATTAACTGCAAAGCTAATGCAGCTTTACTTACACAGCCCCTTCTGATAGTAATAGTAATATTAGTAGCACCAGAGCAGTAGAAAACATGTTTTTAAACACTATTTTGATCATTATAACAAAATATCTAATATAGGAGGAACAGTATTCATTAGGCGATTTGGTATTTGAATTGTAGGGCTCAGTCATGGTTCCACAACTTGTTAGCTGTTTAATCTTGGAGGAGTTCCTTAACCTTTCTTTACATGCAAAATTAAGATAATGTCATACAGTTTTGATAATATTAATATATAAGAAAAACAACACACTTTTCAATGACAAAAATGGCAGTGTTAGAAACTACAACAACATAAGTTTGGGAAGAAAATTTGTTTTCACTCCAATATGTATTGTAAGATATAAGTTATCTGTCTACCAAAATATTCTATTTTTATATGAGGCACAATGCTGTCCTGATTGTGAAAAGCAACACTGAAATGTATAGATTGTGGGCATTGAAAAATTATTTTGTGTATCTTCTTTTTTATTAAAGTAATTTACTTAGAAGAGCATTCCTTACAAAAATTAGTGTATACAGTGCCACTTATTTCTGGCAATCCAAAGGAAGTGAGAGATTTCATCTCAGACAACGAAGAGGTGGAAAATTGTCAGTCCTAAAACAACTTGATAAGAAACTTAAGAAAATGTACTAGTAGCCATAATTATTGATATTGGTCAAACATTCTGAAGACATTGGAGGAACAAAAATAGTCATTTTAGAGATGGATTAAACTGATTCCCCTAGACAAAATGAGAAGTACTAAGACTTGAAGGAAGTTTCAATTATGAATTGGCAAAGACCCTTTTCAGTTGGTGAGAAGAGAAGCAGAAGTGAGATAGATGTATAGAAGGAAGCAGGAAAATAAATTGAGGTAAAGAAAAAACTTTCTAGGGGCACCTGGGTGGCTCAGTGGGTTAAAGACTCTGCCTTCAGCTCAGGTCATGATCCCAGGGTCCTGGGATTGAGCCCCACATGGGGCTCTCTGCTCAGCGGGGAGCCTGCTTCCCTCCCCTCCATCTGCCTCTCTACCTACTAGCGATCTCTGTCTGTCAAATTAAATAAAATCTTTTAAAAAAAGAAAAATCTTTCTAATGCAAAGAGAGAAGTTAAAATATATCAAATGAGATGTAAAGGATTCTGAGAGACACATTAAGAATTGGGATCTATCAAAACCAAGATATAATTAGTTCATTTCAAGATTAGATAGCATTTAAAATGAGGTTCAGCCCCAGTTTTGCCCCTAACTGTGACTTGGGAAAGTCAATTCCTCAGTTTATTAATCTCTTAAGCAAGAGAGTTAAAATCAATAAACATAAAGGATGTCTCTGTGATGTGGGGTTAATCCACAGTAATTCAATGATCTTGTGTGTTGTGAGATTTTGATAAGGGAATAAAATGGAAAGAAACAGAATTGTTGGTATTGACAGCTAAGTCTAGGATAGATTCCACCAAACAGAGATGATGAGACAAGAGATCCCATTCACAGCATCTGGGGAGGCCTTGGAAAGAGCCTGGACTTGTTACTACTACTCAGATTTCATTCTGATTCAACAGCTTCCCAGTGTTTCCCAGAGCAACCCAAGAACCTTTCCAAGCTTCCGCTTCTTTCTTTGTAAAATAATGATATTAATTACTATTTTACAGGGGGTTTTTTTGTAAGAAGGAAATGAAACTGTGTGGATTTAGGAGTCAAAATCATTTCCTTCATATATTTAGGTATGTTTGCTTCCATTTTTTTTTAGTGCTTAGGTTCAAGAAATACACAAAGGGACAAAAGTCATTAGAATCTTGTATAAATACACATAAGTACAATCAGTCCAGTTTTCTGAATATAAGGAAAATCACTTATTTTATTAGCACAAGCTTGTAAATTTAATGATAATGAAATGTTTCTTATCTTCTCATGGTCTTATTTTACTTACACATATTTAAAGAGATCTCCTGTTTTGGGACTTTTATTATATTGTGTTTTGCTTTGTCTGACAAAGGAAGTCTCTAATGTCCTTGTACAGAATTATTTAGAGCACCGATTATATTTGCGTAGGAGAAGAGATGTTCAGCTATTCTTTTTGAGTACCATGCGATTGCAAAATGCTATAGATATATTCATTTGAAAATAATAAGTTCCTCGGATTATTTTCTTCTTTCATGTTTATTGCATGTTTTGTTACTTAAAAAATAATTTTTTGAAAGTGGCTCATGCTGCAAATATTATATCTAACACAAACTCATCAGAACAAATAAAAACTATAATCTTTTAAATTGTAAATTGTCAATAGGTTTTACAGGAAACATAAAAAGATTTCATTTCAGTTTGCAAACATTTTACAGATTTTTTTCCTATGAGTAATGTTTAGATATAATATTTTGGCTTGTCTAGTATGGCAATAAAGTTATTAAGTAAGCACATTTTATGATTAATATGGTGAATTATATGCAACTTTATATATATATTGATGCTTTGTACATGTACAATCAAAATCTTCCTCAAATATTTATCAGTTATTTTATGATTGCAGAAAATTTAATACAGTAAAAAAAAATTGGAAGAAACAAAACTCACAAGAAAAATAATTTCTTTCAAAAAAAGTGTGATAAGACTATACTGGTTATTGAGGAAGAAAGGAAGGTGGAGAAAGCCACAAAGCTGACAGGAGAGGGAGCTGGTAGAAAGGAATTTTACACTGTTCTATGAGGAAGTGGTTAAATAAGTATTCATTACATGAAGTACTTAAAAAAATAAAATGACCAGAGTTGCTATTTCACCTGAAGCAAAGGTGTCTTTTTATCTTTCCTGCATGTATTTGTCTTATAAGATAAGGCTTTAGATATAAATGCATAGTTGATTTTGCCAGATTGCATATTGAAATGCCATTTATTCAAAAATATATAGTTGCTTTCATAAATATTAATTTAGGAGAAAGAAATGACAGTGTTCTCATTCTCATTACTTCTCTTCTTTAGGTATTCTGCATAATCAAATGTTTCCTACATATGAGAACTTCAGTAGACGTTTTAAAGTTAAGACAACTGTCTTGATTTATTTTCAAATTAGCTACCTTTTCTAAATGTAATCTTTATTTGGCTAAATGTTTGTCTTTAGTTAATGTTTAGGTAAATGGTCTGAGTTCAATTTATTTTTTATATGAAGAAATTACTCTATTAGTTTCTTTAGCCTTTAATTTCAAACACATTAGGGTAACTCATGTTTTCTCATGAAGAAAAGGAAAACTCAAATAACAAATAAATATATCTTCTTGTCTAGCTTTTCTCCTAGGTAAATAATACATCGTTTGAAGGAGTAATCTAAAGAAGCACTTTTTTTAGAGGAATTACTTTCCAATAACAAAAGAAAATTATAACTTTTTTTCCCAAACCATTCATTGATAAAGAATGGAGTGCTAAGGTTGACTTTTAATATAATTCTGAGATACTTTTGGTGAGATTTCAATGATTTGCTCTGTTGGGATTTTGTCAGCCTGATAACCACAAAGCAGCTAGCACAAGTCAGAATCTTAACCAAATGAATACTGTTGTCATCATCTCTTTGTTTTATCCTAACATTGAATTGACAACGAACAGTATAAAAATAATATAAAGAGGGCTGAATCTCTGCCCTGAAGTTTCTTCTACTTCTACCCTTCAGAAGTAGCCATCTTCAACAGGCTTTGGTCCATGCATCCTTCCAGAAAATGTTGTATCTTTACTTTTTTTCTTAAAATAATTTTGGGTGTCTACATAACAATTCAAAAGGTATATATATAATTTTTGAAGACTGTAGGGGCCTGGGTGGCTCAGTTGATTGTCTGCCTTGGGCTTAGGTCATGGTCCCAGGGCCCTAGGATAAAGTCCCGCATCCTTCTCCTTGCTTTGAGGAGAGCCTGCTTTTCCCTCTCCCCCTGCCTGCCGCTCCCCCTACCTGCCACTCCCCTTTCTTGTGCTTTCTCTCTCTCTGTCAAATAAATAAATAAAATCTCTTAAAAAATGTTTTTTGAAATCTGTGGACTATTTCATGGTAAAGATAAATAATTATCTTAAAATTTTTTATCAATCAATTTTTATATGTAAAGTAAAATGTGAAATAAAAATTCTTATATATGTATTTTTATATAAGGAAAAGTAGACCTAGAAGTAAAATTGCCAAGTCATTGAGAATGTGCTTTTAAAATTTTGGTTTTACTGTCAAATTGCTCTCCACAGAGTTGGTTCTCGTTAGCACTCCCACCAACAGTGTTTTTAGAATGTCTATCTCTCCATATTTTGAATAGTCTCTTATGTTTATAAAACATTTCTTAATCTTATGTTACTACCTATCCCCAACTTAACTCCATTGGGTTCATTTTTTTCTTACTCCCTTGACATTCTAACTGAAATCTAGAAACAAATAGCAACAAGAAGTCAATTAAAATGCGTTGAGTCATTGTTCAGTTTTCTAGGAAATAAAATGCACATTGTGAAAAGTGAGAGATATTTATATAAATAACAACATTTTCTTTCCCCTCCACTGCATGCAGCAGATCAAGTGGGGGTATGAAAAAGAGAAAACAGCTCTATTTGGGTAAAGCAGAAAAGGCTTCAAGGAAAGAAAAAATTCTGTATAAATTAAACTTCTCATACTCAAATGAACCTTCTAAATCTTACCCAGCACTGGCTCAGGGCATCTGTCACTATAATAACATCTCTAGACTTTTTAAAATTATTTTTTTAAAGATTTTATTATTTATTTGACAGAGATCATAAGTAGGCAGAGAGGCAGGCAGAGAGAGAGAGAGAGAGAGAGAGGAGGAAGTAGGCTCCCTGCTGAGCAGGGAGCCCAATGTGGGGCTCGATCCCAGGACCTTGGGATCATGACCTGAGCTGAAGGCAGAAGCTTTAACCCACTGAGCCACCCAGGTGCCCCTAAAATTATTTTTTAATTATAAGATGATTTATAATGAAAAGGAATATTTTATGATGAATGGTGATATACCATACACTATATTTGAATTTCACCATTGAATCAAATCACAAGTAGCGCTAAGTAAAATGACCCAGCTATAACTAAAATAAATTATAAACTTTAATCTTAGTTCTAGTTATCATATAAAATTCCATTTCAATTGAACAAATTAATAACTAGCTAAAGTGTCATAGATTTCTAACCAGATACCAAAGTTAGTATAAGAATAAATAATTAGGGGTGCCTGGGTAGCTCAGTGGGTTAAGCTCTGCCTTCAGCTCAGGTCATGATTCCAGGATCCTGGGATCAAGCCCCGCATCCGGCTCTCTGCTCAGTGGGGAGCCTGCTTCCCTCTCTCTGCCTGCCTACTTGTGATATCTCTCTCTCTGTCAAATAAATAAACCTTTAAAAAAGAGAAATCAATAATTGGGGGTTCCCGGGTGGCTCAGTCAAGTGTCTGCCTTTGGCTCAGGTTGTTTGCCAGGGCCCAGGATAAAGCCCTGCAGTGGGCTCCCTGCTAAGTGAGGAGCCTGCTTCTCCCTCTTCCACTCTCTTCCCCCTGCTTGTGTTCTCTCTTTCTCCATCAATTAATAAAATCTTAAACAAAAGAATAAATAATTAACTAAAAGCTGATCTTGTATCTTTTTTTTCTTGTATCTTTTCAATATATAGTTTTTAAAACGTTCTTAAATAACTTTTTTGGTACCTAGTTTAAAATAAAGCATAATGTGGAATTTGAGAAACAAATGAACAAAGGCAAAAGAGAGAAAGAGAGAGAGAGAGAAAGAGAGGCAAACCAAGAAACAGACTCTCAACTACAGAAAACATACTGATGGTTATCAGAGGGGAGGTGAGTGGGGGAATGGGTAAAGGGTGATGGGGATTAAAGGGTGCACTTGTGATCAGCACTGGGTAATGTATGGAAGCGTTAAGTCACTATATTGTACACCTGAAACCTAGTATTACACTGATGTTAACTAACTGGAATTTAAATAAAAACTTAAAAAAATAAAATAAAGTATAATTACCATGCTCTTAAAAATAATAGTTTAAAAATAATGTTTTTTTTCCTATTCTGGTGTGTATTTTGGTAATCAGATTAATAATTGAGCTCATAAACTCAATGTCATAAGGTCATTAAAACATTGGCAATAAAAAAGAGTAGTAAATATATTTTAGGAGAATAAAAGAAAAGAAGGAAAATCCTAAAGCATTCAATCTCAAAAAGCTAAAGGCATTTACAAGCTTTTCAGCTCATTAACTATATTTAACTGTATTTATGCCTTGTGCTTCTTTCTTCTTTATCCTAAAATAACATTCTTTGGACCAGTTTCTTCCAAACAAGAAGTCTGTGTCACCAATAAGAAATGCTATTGAACTGCATAAAGGCTTCACATTCTGATTTTTTTTTTCATGACTAGATAAACTCAGGAAAGCCAAGCTGCTGTTCATCGTATTCTTTCTGCCTCAGTAGAAAACACTGAAAGTAAAAATCAAATGGAAGACCAAGAATTCTTTTTGAAATTAGGGAAAAAGAGAATTTGCAGCTGTCAAAGACAAAAACACTAACTAGAATCACAAAAATTCCAAGGTGCACAAGTAAAGTTATCTTCTCATCTCTGAGATTTTACAGAATGGTGAGCAGTTACCCAATAAGAGAAAGGATGAGTTAATGTGTACACTTGCTGCAGAGCACTGCATCCAAAAGCAGAAAAGAAACCAATTGATAAATTAGCTTCTGTGATCCTTGTGCTAAGAAATAGTGGGCCCGGAGAAATCAGCAGTACTCTACCAAATATTTAAAAGGAATGTTTCATGGCATCCTTAAACTTCTATGAAAACCAGTCAGAGATTTCTATGTTAAAAAATATGTAGCATTTCAGAATATCAAGAAAAAAACTCAAGTAAATTTCCTGTACCCATTGTAATTTGTTCAGCAATTTGAGGCAATGCATTTTTTAAGATGTCACTGTGGTGAGGGATTCAGCCTGCATTTGATGTCATAGTTTCAAAAGGTATAAAATCAATTTGATAAGAAAAATAAGCCAGCAGGTATTTGCTCAGTAGCTGAAGGATGGAAATTTGGAAACATTGGGCTACCATTACCAAGGCACAATTCAGGGAAAATTACCGAAGAAAAAGTTGAAAGGTGATTAAGTAGGACACAAATATATGTAAATTTTGAGAGAAAATAAGAAGATATAATTTGATAACTAGAACCAAAACTATTTTGTGTATATATGTGTGTGTTTGTGTATATATATATATTTTTTTTAATTCCAAGAACTATGAAAACTCTCAAAATCTGAAGGCATAAGAAATTATTAGACTTGAAAAACATTCCTATAGCAAAAGTTTATCATGAAAATAATTATATACCTTATATAAGATAAAAAATGAATATTGTACCAGCCTGATTAATTAGCATAATCCTGATATTATAAAATATTTGGTGTCATTATTTTAGGCTTTATGTTTAGCGATTAACTGCACTTCTTTTTTTTTTTTCTAAGATTTTATTTATTTGAGAGAGAGAAAAAGAGGGAGAGGGAGAAGGAGACTCCCCACAGAGCAGAGGAGCCCAAGGCGGGGGTCAGTTCCAGGACTCTGGAATCATGACCTGAGTCGAAGGTAGACACTTAACCAACTGAGCCACCTAAGCACCCTACAATATCCATTATTTAAATGGGTTGGCTGATCCATATGTAGAGATATTATATATGCATTGAGCTGCCTTTTATGGTAAAAAAAAAGAGCTATCACAAATCTGAAATATTTAATATTAACATTTCTTTAGTCACAATTTGAGAACTTAGTATAAATTAAAAAAAAATAAAACTGCAAAATGTAATTAATGCCCTTCCAGATAATATGATAATAATAATAATGAGCAATTTGGGAAAAACTGAACCAAATCTAAGAAGAGAAAGAAATGTAACTTTGAAAAAAAAAAAAAAGAAACGTAACTTTGTTTTAACTTAAATTAGTTTTCTCAAATCTAAAACTCTCTTTCTCATTTCTTGTTTATTCAATGAGAACACAAAAGTTAATAAGAAATGAGCCCTCCTAGGCCTTGAATTTTCAGAACAACAACTTATATTTCATGGAGTACCAGCTCTATCATATTAGAATAATTAGAAAGTATACTATCCAAACATCAGATGTGATATATTTAGCAAAAGAAGAATAAAAAAGTATAATGCTTTATAATTAAGGAATGGTCATTTGCTGTAAATGAAAAAATAATTCAGGTTTCAAGGAGATACCTCTGTTGAAGAATGGAAAGAGTCTAGCTTAAATGATGTGGGGCTTGACACCAAAGGGAGCTATGGATCTTGAGAAATTTAAATATAAATGAAAATAGACTACAGGGAGAATGCTATTTTAGAAAGTAGCTAAAATATAGTTAGCATTTAATTCTTTAATGTAAAATGTAATATTAAATATTATTAACATTTATGTTTCTATTCCCACTTCTCTAAGGCATAAAAAAATGAAGAAAGGCAAGAAAAAAATATTCAAAGATTCAAAAAATATTTAAAAAATATTCAAAGGCAGAAAAATATTAAAATTTAGGTTCAAACTACTAAAGATCTGAATTTCTAACATTGATTCAGAGTGACACCCAGAGTAGCCTGTCTGTTCTCTCTCTCCCTTTCTCTCCCTCTTTCTCTGTCTCTCTCTCTGTCCCACCCATATGGAGAGAGAAGGGAGGTACTATATATATAGTATACATACTATAGTTTATAGTATTACTATCTGAGCTATCTTGATGTTCTGATGATAAATGGGACAATGTAGGAGAATTGTGTTAATATCTCTAAATTTTTCAATCATTATGTATTTTTAAATGATTAACCACGGCAAGAAAAATATGAGTGAATTTAAAATTTTTTCAGTGTACTTGAAACCTGAAAGGAATTGATATCAATAATAACAGCTAATACTTACTAAGGACTTACTTTTTTTCATAGCCTCTTCTATTCCAGTCTTCTACTCTAATTTGTTCTTCCTACATGAGTAAAACAAAGATGTAAAAAAATTATCACTATAAAGAAATGGTAATACATGAGACTGATTTTTATCCTTTAGTCTTGGCAAAAAAACAAACAAAAACCGGGGTTTGTGTGTTTTGTATGTGTCTTTCAGAATAAGGATATTTAGATTACAATAGTGATATATAAATTGTAAAATTATGTATAAGAAAAATCGGTAATTTCACAGTTTTCTAAAAGCTCCAAAGTTCCAAAGGTATATATATTTTTTAATATTGATCATGGGTACATCAGTTTCTAACAATTAATCCAGTAGAAGCTAATCAAGAAATTCAGCCATCTAAGCAATGAAAATAACTTTTTCTCAATAGATCAGTTGTTCAGCTTTTGACTTTGTGAGATTTTACCCTAATAATCAGAAAGTTCTTAATAGGCAGCAATGCAAATTGTGACACAGACTATTTTCATAGCTTATACACAATTAAACAATGTTCTATTTCTTCTTTGCAAAACATCGCAGCTTTGAGATATATTTTCATACAATTATTTAAATTTTAAATACTTGGAAAACTTTATTTGTACTTGTGAAAGAGTACAGTTTATGGGACTTGCACATGATTTGTGCAGTTATGTTAAATGTATCTAACATATTTGTAAAATGTGTATTGAAAGTTAATTATTTTTCATGCCGTTTCATAGGAAAAAAAAACCCAGCATATTTCATTTTTCCAAACGATAACTGGAAATAAAACAAGCTGTTTCACAGACATATACAGTTGTAAAGCTTAAAATAATATCATGACACTTTATTTAAAGCATTTTGGGATAACTCTCTCTTTTCCTTACATTTTGCCCAGAAGGTTTCACAGTCAGTGCATAAACAAAGTCTTAAATGATAGTAAATCAGACTACTGATGTCAGTTTACAGATAAAATTGAAGGTGACCCAAGACACTAAATCAATGGAGTGACTTTAAGATCTGCTCTAAGAAAGTTCAGATACTACTATATAACCTAAGGCAGAACAGGGGTATCTTAATCCAAATGCCATATTATGAGCTGTGCTGGTGTCACACTGTTAGGATATCCAGTTATTTCAAATAAAACAAAAAGCATATCCAACAATATTAAACAAAATCAGTATCAAAATGATTCACTTTTTTCCCCAGATTTTCAGGAATCATTCCTTTTAAGTGTTTACAAAATAAAAATCTTACCCAAGATCTTTATTCAAATATTTTCATATTAATTAGTTATGGCATAAGTTACCAGATAAAAGCAGATAGAAGGGCACCTGGGTAGCTTAGTCGGATAAGTGTCCGACTCTTGATTTCAGCTCATGTCATGATCTGAGGGTTGTGGGATCAACCCTGCATGGGGCTCCATGCTGGGCATGGAGCCTACTTGAGATTCTATCTCTCCCTCTGCCTTTGCCCCTCCCCATGTGTGCATGCACATGCTTTCTCTCTCAAAGAAAAAGATACAAATTGATTATTCATATGGCTAACACTTTGTGTTTTGTTGTCTCCTTTCTAAGTTCTAATATGTCCATGAAATTTTCAGTTTGTCAACTCTTAAAAGACTACACTGTTCTGCACCTTCAGTTTGGCAAAGCCAGTTTCTTATTAAATTTCTTATTAATTCTTATTAATGCCAATTAATAAACTGGCAAAGCCAGTTTCTAATACATCATAAAATTCTGTAACATTGTAAAAGGAATTCAAAAGGAATTTAATGAAATCAGTAGTGCCACTGTGGCAGTAGGCAAAGATGGTTTCTAGTCTGCTGAAATTCACAAGAAGTGCCTCATCCTACCATCTTCCTTAGAATGCTTATACTGTACAAAGTTGAACTGAAAGCCTATAATACCTTTTTTGCAAACACTGCTAATTTTATGTAAATGCATGGTAAATTATAATTTTGCTGCTGCTTCTGCTGCTGCTGCTTTAATCTATCTCCCTCCCCTTTCTGGAAGAAATTTCAGAAACACGTGATAACATGTACCACAACGGCTCTATGTAGTGGAAGATACTGGTTAACAATAGTAATGTTGCAGCCAAATCACGTGGGTTCAAAATTCAGTGCTTCCACTTGAATACGTTATATTCTCTTTGCCTCATTTTCCTCATCTGTAATGACCTGAATTACTTAGTAAATTGAAGGTGGCTTTGCACAATTGACTTAACTTTATTTGCATATTTACCTGAGCTACACAGAGAAGTAAAACAGAAAAGTAAATGCATGAGATATCAGATTTTCACAGAAATTCTCTTGCTACCTTTTGAAATATGACATAAATGGACTTATTCTCCTTTCCTGACTACAGTTTGTGGTCACCCTGATTCCTTCATGGGCCAGTTACTCCAGAAGTGTATTCAAAATTTATTCATCATTGCAGGGTGAACACTTACTTGAAACACATTAAAACACATACACACACACACACACACACACACACACACACACACACAAAACCTCAAGTAAAGAATAGAAAGTGAAAGAACAGAGACAAACTAATAACAGTTTTCAAGTCCCAGTATATATAATTCCATATAAACATATCTCGCTATATCCATATCATCAATTATTTAAATAACACTGATAAAAAAAGATTGAAACTCAAAGATTTTATATTTTCATTTTGTCACGACCCTATATGACTCTGATCCTATTTCCAGTTTCCTATTTTCAAAAGGAAATAATAAAGTCTCGCTTGTTCTGTTACTTATTTTATTTCCAAAGAGTGGCTGATGTTGTGAATCTAGTTGATGGTGAGAGTATTATGCAATGAATTAGTTTCTATGATAAGTACCTTTTGTTGTATAGCAGAGTAAGCAGCCATTAATTTAAAACTTGTAAATTGAAAATCTGGGGACCATTGCAGTTGAGCTAGTAGAAACACATTCTTTCACAATGTGATTACTTCCATAATTCTTCAGTATGGAGAATTACTGGCAAACAAAATAGTCAAATTTCCCCAATTAGATGTACTGACTGACACTTTAGTAGGAAAAAAAGTAGAAAATGAAAACATGAAAAGCATATGCATTTTAGAGAATATAATTGGAAACACAAACGAAAGCAATTTATGGATTTTGTTTTTATTTTTAAGAAAGTGCAGAAGAAAGGTGGAACATAAATTTATAATATTTTTATTATTTGAAATATATGAGCATTTGTATAATAATTTGGTGGAGAATGTTAGATTTTCTATTTAGAATAACTCAGCTATTGGTATTTTTCATAAGGAGTTCTCCTATATCAGAATTAATATTTCAAATAAAAAACGAGAATTAGAGAGCCATACATAGGAAACATAAAGATTTATTTTTAAATGGAAAAAATAAATCCAAGTGTAGTACAATACACACACACACATATCTATATATACACACACACATACATACATACATATCTATATATTTGGCTTAAGATAGGTATGTTATTTTTAGTGAAAAATAGGCTCCTTAATGGTAACCTAATACTTTTTTAAGTGTTAGGTGCCTGGTTACTATTTTAGTGCTTTGCGTATATTTAGCAATTTGTAAACTTGAAGGGTATCTCAGAGTTTAAAAATTTTCATTCCCTTCTCAAGAAATAATCTTGGAATTAAAAATAAATATATTTTTACATTAAATAATGCTTTTTGAATGTAATATATTCATTCAACACTTTTTACATCATAGTTTGCTCCCTTAAATGAATCTCAGTGTATAACAATTATTAACCTACACATGTATGGTAATATTACATAAACACACATGTATCATGCATGTGTAAACACATATGTGTTTGCATGTATATAATTATCATGCATGCATATTCATATTGCATAATATTCAAGTTATGTCATACCTCAGGCTCAGAATATCACTTAACATGACCAAAGCAATTATAGGAGGATAAGTTAAAACAGCCATTGAAAACATACCAAAATAACGATTTCCTAACTTTAACCATATTAGCATTTTAGGACACCTGTGTACTTTTCTCCTGTATCATATTATTCTTACTAATAAGTCAGATCTACTAGCAAAACCTCCTTTTTATAAAGTATTTGAAGAAAGGCATTTCTAATTGTACAATTTCATGTAATTCAGCATAATGGCATCAGAGTACTTGGTCCCAAAGAGAAAGAGACAAATTGTGGAATCATTAAAGCCATCCAGAACTTTTTCCCTTTTGAGACTTACTTAATTTTCAGTATCTATAATGGCTACAGTCAATGGTGATATATCTGGAAGTATGGCATTAGTTTGGAATATTCAGTATATCATTCATAAACGTTCCTGTGGTGATTTCATTTAGCATGCCAAAAATCACCAAGGGGAGTTGCATTACTAAGAACAAGCCTGGTTTATTTCTGTAAATTTATTTTACTTCAACAGTCAACAGCGGGTATTGATTACCCACTGTGTTGAGAGCATTTCACTGTGTATTGTGAGGAAGTCATTACAAAGGAAGTAAAATATTTGCTCAAAGAATCACTTACTTATCATCTAATGAAGGAAAGAAGGAAAACTTTATACAAATGATTAGTTATCAGTCAATCCATTTACTCTTTATTCATTCATTTATTGAAATTTACTGTCATTAATTGCGGGGAGGTGCTGGAGTGTATACAGATACTCAAAAAACTGTACCATTCAAAACACACAGTGAACAGATGATAAAACTACCCACAGGATAGTAAAAGAACAATTTATTGTGACTAGGAGTGTTAATTGGAAAAGAGCTTTTGAAAGTAGTCTTGGGGGCCCTGGGTGGTTCAGTCCTTAGCCTTCTGCCTTCCGCTTAGGTCATGATCCCAGGGCCCTGGGATGAAGCCCTCAGTCAGGCTCCCTGTTCAGCAGGAAGCCTGCTTCTCCCTCTCCCACTCCTCCTGCTTGTGTTACCTCTCTCGCTGTCCTTCTGTAAAAAAAAAAAAAAAAAAAAAAAAAAGTCTTATAAAGTCTTTTTTTTTTTTTCAAAGATTTTATTTATTTATTTGACAGAGATCACAAGTAGGCTGAGAGGCAGGCAGAGGGAGAGGTGGAAGCAGGCTCCCCACTGAGCAGAGAGCCGGATGTGGGGCTCCATCCCAGGATCCTGGGATGACGACCTGAGCTGAAGGCAGAGGCTTTAACCCACCGAGCCACCCAGGCGCCCCAGTCTTAAAGAATGAAATGAATTTTGACCGTTGGAGATTGGAGAAAGTTCAGTAGAGAAAATGCCATAAACAAAGGTACAGAGTTTTGCAAAAGCAATCCTGCTAAGGCAATTGTGAAACTGCAAAGAGTGGTTTAGCATGGCCGAAAGAAATGTATGATATTGAGGGGGCAGACAAAACTGGGTTTGTATGGTTACACATATAGGAATATAGTATTGTGTATATATTACATATTAAATATATATACACATTTATATATGTACATACAATAAATGTACATATATACACATGTGTAACATAAAACATATTTAGTTTGAGTGGATGGACTCTGTTGAGTAAAATGGATACTTGTTCGAAGTTTTAATTAAAAAGCTAACAAATTCCCTTTTATTTTTTTTTCTTTTAGAGAGAGAGTACCTTTCTGCACATCCACAACCCCTTATGTTTCAATACAGCCATTCAGCAAAATGATTTATAAGAGACAATGCGTAAAACAAATTTGCTATGTATTACTACTTCATCTATTTTGGCTTACAGTTATTCACAAAAAGTGAGGAAAAGAGCTAGATTCACATGTACTTCAAATCTACTCCTATCTGTGTAAACTTGTCAACAATCCTATTTTTTAATTCTCTAGTGAACTAATTATTTACAGCCTGAAGTCAAATTCAATCTATTTTCATAGGAAACAATTTAGGATTACTGCTAAAAGACTATGCCAAACAAGTATATTTTTTCTAAACCCTTTTGGGTTCATGTGCAGTCTGTGGTCCTTTAAGTCATTCCCAAGACCTTTTCGTTCTACTTTTCAATTTTAGTTTTTCCTTTTTTACATCTGCAGTTTCCACTAACATATGAACTATTGATATAGATGTGAGAATCACAGACTATATGTTCCTGAAGTTATTCTAAGTAATTATCTAAATTTCTCTTTGTCTTGTTTAGACTTTGGGAATTTTTTCCATAAGGGTTTTTGGAGGCAGTTTCTATAACATAGCATTGAACTTATTTTTAGTCGGTCATAAGAAAAGGGGAACAGGACAGAAAAAGGAGTAGGAGCAGCCAGGTAGTAAGGAGCATAGAATGATGGAAGAAGACTAGTAAAATAAAGCCATTAGGCTTAATTTGAGGTGGGAGGATCTATGTGAGAGTGTCTATTTTTCCCATGTTTTTGTTTGCATTGGCCAAGAAATATATTAAAGAAGCAATCTTGGATCTTCAGCTTTTGGGAAAATTTCTTTATTTCAATAATAAAAATCAATCAAACAAAAGTATTGGAAGTTTGTTTTCTTTCATTTTAAGGTGCCTCTCAATTGAATAATTTTGTTCTTATGCAAAATCCCCCAGTGGAAACTATAAATGTAATTTTTTCGTATAATTACAGCATTCAGAAAAAAATAATTGCAAAAATTTGGAATTTAGTGGGGAGGGTGTAAGAACTAACACTGAGATAGACCCTCACGGCCTGGAAATGCAGAGTTCAAGGGGTGGCATATTTGTAATTGTTTTGAAGGAAGCCTTAAGAGTAGATGGTCATTTGGATCAACCTGGTTGAATATCTATTTTTCTTAGAAAATATAACTCATATGGTGCGCCTGGGTGGCTCAGTGGGTTAAGCCGCTGCCTTCGGCTCAGGTCATGATCTCAGAGTCCTGGGATCGAGCCCCGCATCAGGCTCTCTGCTCGGCAGGGAGCCTGCTTCCTCCTCTCTCTCTGCCTGCCTCTCTGCCTACTTGTGATCTCTCTGTCAAATAAATAAATAAAATCTTAAAAAAAAAAAAAAAGAAAATATAACTCATATGAAGGGTCATTGTGTAGTTTATTGCTCAGATGTCTTAGGAAGTTCCTGAAACAAACAAAGTTATTTGAGAGTTCATTTTCTGATCTAAAAATTTCTGGAGTAGTAGTCATGCTAATAATAAGGTAGACCCATAATTCAAAAACTTAACCTTAAATAACAATCACTTGGAAGGCTTATTAAACGCATAAGCTGGGCCCCATTCCCAAAATTCAAAACATCTGAGCTGAGGCCTTGAATTTACATTATCCACAAATTCCTTGGTGATCCCAGTATTGCTGATCTGTGAGGACATTTTGAGAACCACTAATGCAGACAGTCTTACTTATTAACCATATTAAGGTGTGTGGCTGGTGATCGTTTCAGGGAGATTAAAATGACTCTAAATGTCAATAAAATTGTTTTAATATAGCTCATACTTGTCAGTGTGTCATATTCAAGATGTTTATTGCTTAAGAGCAGAGTATTGGAGTTTTACTGTTCTACGAAACTAATTTTAATGTATACCAATTTTATGTTATTCCTCTAAATGGGAAAGAGATCAATTATCAGAGTGTAATTCATGCTGACTTCCTAAATATCTTTTACAATATGAAAATAGATCAGTCAGTAAGTATTACTATCAACTGACTGAAGAAATCTGCATATTGGCTCTTGGTCATAGTGTTATACCCAGTACAGGTTTTATCAATATATGCTACTTACTCCCTGCCAATCCCATTTCCTCTTTTTGTCTTTCTTTGTTTAATGTTATCATAAGCTCAAAGATGCACATTTAAATGCTTGCTAAGTCCCAGTTCTTATCAATCAGACTCATTATCATTTTATAAAAAATGCAGGTGCCCCTAGTTAAGTGCTTACTTTTTTCAGTTCCAGGGCATTAAGCACGCTGCCCCTAAACTGGGTCCATACGAACTTACTGTTAGAATGAGAATGAGTCTTACCCTGAAGGGATTCTTTCAAACTCACTGTTGGGGCTGAAGGCATTTTTGCCCTTAGGCTCTCTGTATTCCTTCAGACTGATCATCCAGGCTCCAGTGAATGTTGCCTTTGGGTTGTCTCCTTCAGTTTCAATTTCAAGGCTGCTGTGTGTTTTACCCTCAGGTTTTCCCTTTTCAGTTTCTGTATTAGGTTTTATAGGCCTACTGGCTTTAAACACTTTCTCATTGCAGTATTTTCCTGTTTCATGCTTCAGTAACATAGATGTGGACTGCTGTTTCATTGATCTGATGTTCCCTTGTAAGAATTTCAATATCCCTTCTTCTTGTCAGGTTTTTTTGTTTGTTTGTTTTGTTTTGTTTTTTTTAATATACTTCATTTCAAGCCTTAGACTTCTTCCGTGGTAAACTATGTAGCATACAATCAACCATCTCAGTAAATATGTATTTTCTACTAGAAGAAATTATTTGCACACCTATAATATCTAACCAGTCAACATATTGGTGATAAATAAAAGGTGTGTAATTGTTTTAATTTAAGCAGAAGGTTTTCAGGTTGCATGCTGAAATAATACAAAGCTAAGAACCATGTTTCAAAAAATAACAGCTAAAGGAAAGTCTAGGAATCCAGTGGAAACTAGACAGCTGGAAACACAGACAGGGACATGCCAATGGAAGAGCCTGGTTAGGGTGCAGCTAATGCTGATACTGGACACTGAAACCACACTTAGAACTGATGCCAGTAGATGCTGGATGCCACCACCATCGTATTGAAATAATTATTAAAATTTGCTCTCTCTGAATCACGGCTTCCTGTCCAGGTCTCAGCTGGGAACAGCAGCTTGGCTGCACTCTTTCTCTCTCTGTAGGCTTGCTCAGTGGTAGAAGCGGTCCTACTAATATTTAAGACTTTTATGATGGCCCACTCCCAACGCCAGAAGTAATTCAGGTATCGTGTCAAAGAAAGCATAATTGTAAAAACATGAAAAGTATCAACCAGGTCATTGTCCTATACATAAACAAATAATACCTTATTGGGGGCACCTGAGTGGCTCAGTTGGTTGACCAGACTCTTGATGTCAGCTCAGGTCATGATCTCAGGGTCATGAGATGGAGCCTCACATGGGCTCTGTGATCAGTGGAAAGTCTACTTCTCTCCCTCTCACTCCCTCTGCCCCTCCCTACTGCTCACGCACTCTCTCTCTAAAATAAATAAATAAATCTTAAAAAAATTATAATACCTTATATGAACTTCAACAGGTTTTTACTTTTGAATTTAACTTTCCATTCTGTAGGACTGGTGATTAGTTTTTTGTTTGTTTGTTTGTTTGTTTTTTCCCTTTCTGGCAGCCCAACATAATTTTTCTCTTTGTTCTCAACTCTCCTGGAATATAAGGTAAATTATGGACACTACCTGTAGGTCAGATTTGAGCTTATCACTAAACCAACAAGCATGAGCAGCCTCGGGAAGCACAATTTAATCTGGTCAGAGATAACTTAAATTATGCTCTCTCTGTGGATAGATGGTTCTGTTGCCTTTGAAATGCTTGGAGAATTCTGTACACCACTGTATATTATTACGTTGCCTTTAGTGAGCCTGACCTGTTTAGCCTGAAGTTTTTTTGTTTCTATTTTTTTTGTTTGTTTTGTTTTGTTTTGTTTTTTGTAAAAGTCACTAATCTCTTCTTCCAATTTCCTATAGTTCTGAACTATGTCTACCCCAAAGTCCATATATAACCAACACAATACAGATTTATTTATTTTTTCCACAAACATGTTAAAAGGTCGGCCCTATAGTAAATAATATCCTTTGCTTATTTTAGGCAGGGAAATTTCTGATTCTTTCTGGCCCTAAGTGTGTCTTTGAGTAATAGAGTAACATATTTCTATACAGAAAACAAACTCACTTTAATCTATAAGCATTTCTAGGTGATTAAAACTTAGTCAGCGGATGGATTCTTTGATTTAATAATACATGATTCAATTACATATTTCACTGAACATATTTTTAAGTATAACTTTATTTATTTTTACTTATTGTTTTTTTAAGATTTTAAGCACTCTCTAAAGCCAGCTTGGTGCTTGAACTCACAACCCTGAGATCAAGAATTGCATGCTCTACTGACTAATCAGCAAGGTGTCCCTAAGTATAATTATAAATTCTGATTTACTTATTTATTCAGCAAACACTTTAGTGTCTACTTTGTGTCAGTCACTGTTCTCAATGCTGAGGATAAAATATTGAAAAAGGAAGCTGAAAAATACTCTAATAGAACTTACATCTTAGTAAAGCTTTCAGGCATATATCATAAGTAAGTGAAACATAAATATAACTATATTTATGTATATAGTCACAAATGCTGAGGAGAAAAAGTAGGAAAGGGACTTGGCAATATTGAGATAGGTAGAATAGAAATGATTAAAATTTTAGCTAAAGAGAGGTTAACATTTAAGTGTAGACAGTGAGGGAGAAAGCCATGTAAGTATAAGAATATTCTAGATAGAGGAAGCAGGTATAAGAGATCCTAGGCAGGAATTTCCTTAGTTTTTCCTAGGAACATAAAGAACACGTTTGGTTGAATAAGAGTAAGTATTGGGGCGTCTGGGTGGCTCTGTTGGTTGGGCAACTGCCTTTGCCTCAAGTCATGATCCTGGAGTCTCGGGATCATGTCCCGCATTGGGCTCCCAGCTCCATGGGGACTCTGGTTCTCCCTCTGACCTTCTCCCCTCTCTCACACACACACATTCTCTTTCTCTCAAATAAATAAATAAAATCTTTAAAGAAAAAAAAAAAGAGTAAGTATTGGAGTTGAAGGGACGATGAATGGATGAAGTCAAATAGAAAAATTGGATGTCATTATAATGACACTGGGTTTTACTCTAAGTGAGATGAAAAGGTCTGGATGTTTTTGAGTAGAAAAGGTTGTATTCACTTATACTTAATAGCACAACTCTAGTTCCTAGGTGAGCATAAATTATGGAGAGAATGGGCAAAGGCAAGAACATGTAGAATGCTAGGAAGGCTGCTGCAGTTTCCAAGCAACAGATAATGGGGACCTTGAATAGATGGTGCCAATTGGCGGTAGTCAGATTCTGGGTATAGCTACAGAATTTGCTTGCAATTATGATGTTGGCAATGAAGGAAAAGATCAAGATGACTCCAGAGTTTCCAGCTTCAGCACATGGAGCAATGTAGTTTCCTTCCATTGGGATGGAACAAGGAAGGAAAAGCAAGTTTGGAAGGAAAAATTAGGAGCTCACTTTTTGGTAAATCGATTGTTTTGATATGAGACAGCTAATTAAGTGATGAGAAATACAAGTCTGAAATTAGAGGGACAAGGACTGAGATGTAAATTTGAGAGCCACACACACACAAATAACAGAAACTATATTCTGTTGATGGATAATAAAAATGCCCCTGGATTAACTCTTAAATTACAAAAAACAAACAAACAAAAAATCCTCACAGTTTTAGAGGTAAGGAAGTTACAACTTGGAGAGCTAAATAGCTTGACTGCACACGGGTAGGAAGTTACGTGGCGGGGTTCAATTTCAGAACACTTTGCTTCTGAACACTGAACCCCTTCAATGACATAGCTCTCATTCTTAGCATCTCCCTGAGCTGGTTGCTCTTCCCACAAGTCCTCAAAGGTCTACTGAGTGCCCCTCTCTTTGCTTCTCCCACTAGGCAAGCTCCCTTTATCTGTCCAAACTCTTTCTTCATTATTAATCAAAGATCCAGAGATCTGCACAGCCAGGAAGGCAAAAAGAGGAATGGGCAAGGTGCCACAGAGCTTAGACAGATGCTGAGGTCAAGACTCCTTAGACAGTTCTAAATGATGATTGAATGGATAATGGAGGAGAAGAATACCAATGGTAGGTGTGCTGTGTGTATGCGCGTTACCAATTCTTGCTTAGGAATGCAGATAATTATTGTCCTTTTTTTTTTTCAAACCAATCTAAATTAATGAAATCACAACAAACTGCCCCTGAAGTACCTGAAGGAAAGAAGTAAATACAAAAGTATGCATTCAGTAGCATACCATTTTTTTAAAAAGGCAAGATGATATACTATTACCCAGTCCTATATACTATTGTCCACTTTCCTGTAAGTTCACTATCTTCTTCTAATTATTTTAGAATGTTTAAACTTTTCAAAGCAATCGACTATGCATTATAACATGTAACTGCTTTGAAAAATATTCAGATGAGGAAGTTAAAGCATAGATGTATAAAATTCATACATTAATATAAAAGGTACACAGTATATCTCTGTCAGTTTCTCAAACCATCAATTTGTTGGTAAATTATTGTTGCAGAGTTTTAGAATGTATCTTTGTATCATTTGAAGATGATAGAAAGAGATATCTCTCCTTTATGATTTTCCTTTTTCTTACCACCACGCCCATTTCTGGGCCTGTTTAGCCTCAGACTCCAGGAAACCCTTCTAGTTTTCTTCCATCCCATCAAATTCTTGCCCCCGTCATCTGCAAAGGTCCCAAACTCAAATTTCTCACTCTTTCAAGAGAAGGAGTTAAAATAAATATTAACGCTTGACACCTGGGTATATAATAGAGAGTGGCGGGATCTGTGATAAACTTGAGAATTAAAATCTTGTTGCAAAATTTCTCTCTCTTTCTTTCTCTTTCTCAGTTTAACACTATTTCATCCAAATAACTGCATTCTTAGGCCAAATGTAGTCTACTACAAACTTCTGTTTAGTGACCCTTCTCATGTTCTCTCACGACTTTTTTTTTTTTTTTTTTAAGATTTTGAGAGAGGCACAGTGAAAGAGAACACAAGCAGGGGGAGTGGGAGAAGTGGGCTTCCCGCTGAGCAGAGAGCCTGATGCAGGCCTGGGTCCCAGGACCTGGGAGATCATGACCTGAGCAGAAGGCAGACACTTAACGACTGAGCCACCCAAGCACCCCTCTCTCGTGACTTTATTCCTAGATTAAATAAGTTTATGTGCCCATCCCCCCCTATTTTGGGGGAATTTAATCTTTTCACTTACAGATTTTCTCTGTAAGAGTGAGCTTTTTTAAAGGATGAGGGCCAAGGAAAATTTCTACGCTTTTACAAGTACTTTTCTTTCACAAATACTTTTGTAATACAATATGCTATTGCTAATATGCTATTAGCAAATTGCTTATACACATCAAATATGTTCCTCCATGTGCTATTTTATATACAGTTTATACACAATACAAACATACACAACCAAACCAGAAATATGAGAATAAGCATTATTGCTTATCCTTTAAGTGAAGGAATCTGGGACTAGAACTAGATTTCATTTAAGGTAGCATTTTGGAGAAAAGCCTCTCCTTTGTCTCTCTCCCTTCCAATTCTCCTTCCCTCCTTGACCTCTTCCTTCCTTCTTCCTTTTGTACTTCCTTTTTCTTTAATTTCAGAAACATCATGCTTACTTGGGCTAAGTATCTATGTAACCATTTAATAATTTAGGGACATATACTAGAAGAACTCATTCAATTCTATTTATTAGACTGATAGTTAATCCCCATTAATAATTTTTCTTAGCCTTTCTTGTCCTTCATTATCATAGAAACTAGACATAAACTACTATTACAAAAAGCTTGAACCATTTTTTTTTTTTATTTCTCTGGTATGCTCTATGATGTTCCTAGTAGAGGTTATGTCCATTACCAGCATAAAAACAAATTTAAAATTAATATGATTTATTTCAAACTAGTTCCTCAAGCTAAATGTACACAAGATATGATAAATAATTTTGTTTAGTCATTTATGTGTCTGAATGACCAGTTTTTTTAAAATTCTGAAAACATCTGCAGCCCCCTTTACAGCTCATTCAGAATTATCATGTGGAATTCACACACACTTTTCATATTCTCACTAAAAGCATTACAAGAGCCCTTACTGCCAAATATTATTGACTTTCCTGTAACATCCTATTCACAATCTGCATTCTGAGTTTCCAGTCTCTCTATTAATATTTCTATTAATATCTCTGTAGAGTCTCATCTCCTCTCATTAATAATAATGTCATATGTACCAGTTCCCACGTGCTTATTTTTCTGGTTTGTAAAGTATGAGCATAAGGTTACATATATAATTCAAATGCAATTTTATTGTAAGATATATGTTTTGTACATATTGTTCACTTACTGCTTTGAATTTCCATTAAAATATTGAAATTTAACATTAAAACATATTGTACTAGAATGGTTAAAGCTAGTTAAATTCAGAAATGAAAGAGAGAGAAAAAGATTGGTTTAAATTTTACATCAGTAAATATGGGTATGTATGGGGCTTGGTTGGGAAATAAGGAATTTTATTTTATTATTTACAATAAAAACAATTCTAATATTTGACTCTAACATTAGAAAATTATAATACCTTTGAAAAAAAGTTGAAAATAAATAGAAATACCTTAAATGAAGAAATATGTGCAATCTTAAGCATAAGTATATACATGCATAATGCTATGTTATATGAGAAAGTTATTTGTTAAAAGCAAGATTTACAAAGGAAATAGAAAGTCCACATATCACACAATTGAAAACCAAATGACACTAAAGCTATCATAGTTGGAAACATGGTCATGTTCTGATTAATAATTAACTGGTTTTAGCCAGATCGATCATTGGTATTAAGATGATGTGGTAATAGAAGATTCAATTAGTCACAGACAGGAAGGAGAAAAATGAGCTTGATATGTGAAATGATATATGAAAATATATGATTTTTTTTGTTATACGGAAGCAATATAAGAAATTTACTCATGTATCTATAGGGGAGAAAAAAAAACAAGATGAGATAAAACATCATTTTTCATCAAATGAATTTTAATATTTTGTTGTTCAAAATGTGTACACAGAATAAAACTAGGCCTTTTTGTTCCCAAGTTAGGAACTGCCCTCAAATGACATAATTTCTTGTTATAATCAAAAGAAAGAAAAATGTGACTCAAAAATCTCTTCAAAGTAGTACATCCTTAGTGAAGACTTTTGAAGGGGTGGTAGCAAGGGTCTCCTATTACAGAATGCACATTAAAGTGCCTCTCTACTCATCTCTTTCTAATATCATACAATATCATTATTGTTCTAATCTTCATTTGGGTCTCTCCCTCCAAACTCCAGATTCCAACCCCTCTGGATCTCCCTTCTTCCCCATTGTCATAAGCCCATCCCAAGTTTTGGGATTTTTTTTTTTAAGCGGTTTTGTGTATATAAAAAAAAAAATCAGCTTGGATACTCTGAGAATTAGTCAGTCCACCACTTGTACAACAAAGGCTTGTGATTTGATATGTAACAAATAAATTCTCCTCTGGGGCTGGGGGTTGGGTGAGGCTGTGAATATCTACACTGTGTCCCTGAATATCACCTCATCAAAAACTTATTCTTTCAAGAAAATTATGCGTGAAGTATGCCTCTGGAAAAAGGGAGGGTGTGTGTCTGATGGAACAGTATTAGGGAAGCCATATTAGCAGCAGTGCTAGTGAAAACCTGACCCAGCCCACATGAGTCCACAAAGATACCAGAAGCCTTTTGGGATGTGCTCCCCAGGAGGAGTAGAAGGTAAGAATGGTACATGGAGAGACCTTGGCTTATTTCTCTTGCTGATGTAAGCAGCAGGTGTCTGTCTGTCCCACTTTCAAGTTTTTGGTCAAGTTTCTTAACCAAGATAAAATAATAATAATAATAAAAAAGCATATTCCAAAGTAGGATCAATAGGCAAAATACAATAAATGAAAAAAAAAAGGTTACAGACTTAAAAAATGAGGTAAACATTCAGTTGGATTTAACCTTAGAAAAATGACATAATCTTTGTGAACTCATAAACTACAAACAGATTCAGTAATTAAAATCAGTGACTCCTATTTAAATTGAGCTCACTTGGAGAACTTTGAAAACTTTATTGAAATGTCGAAGAATAGGAAGAAACTTCATGATAATTTCGAAATGAATTATCTTTTTGAAAATGAGAACATGGGGCGCCTGGGTGGCTCAGTGGGTTAAGCCACTGCCTTCGGCTCAGGTCATGATCTCAGGGTCCTGGGATTGAGCCCCGCATCTGGCTCTCTGCTCAGCAGGAAGCCTGCTTCCCTTCCTCTCTCTCTGCCTACCTCTCTGCCTACTTGTGATCTCTCTCTGTCAAATAAATAAAAAAAAAATAAAATCTTTAAAAATAAATAAATAATTTTTTTTAAAAAAATGAGAACATGACCCAGATTTAGACTGCACTGATGATTTCTGCATGTCTAACTAAATCTAAAGGTTTCTATATAACAATCAACGTTGCAAAAACAGAGTCAAGATGATCTGATGAAAAAAATCCAAAGAGGACAACTGTAGTCAATTAGCATATGAGAGCCAACATATGTATCAGTCTTTTAGAAACAGTAGTCAACCTGGGACTAGGAATTGGGAAGTATTTTTATGTCCCAAAAAATATTTTGCCTTTCAGTTATTGGCTTACAGATGTATTTTTTATAAAGTAACAATTACTTTTTAAAGATTTTATTTATTCATTTGAGACAGAGACATATATATAGAGAGAGAGAGAGCACAAGAGGGGGGCAGGCAGAGGGAGAGGGAGAAGCAGACTCCCCGTTGAGCTGGAAGGCTGACATGAGGTTCTATCCTAGGACCCAGAGATCATGACCTGAGCTAAAGGCAGATGCTTGGCTATCTGAGCCACCCAGGCACCCCTAAAGTAACAAATGTTTTGATCATTCAACTAATAGCCTACAGGTGTTCTGACAGAGGTCTTAAACAAGCAGAGATGGTTAGCACAGATACAATGGATGAAAAGAAAATAAGATAATAGCCAGTATACAACTTCGTATTAGACGGATCCCAAAAAGTTGTTCAGCAGAAAGTGTTGGGAGAAACATGTTCTGTTGTAACTCCAAGAACTGATTAGGAGATAAATTAAGATGACAGGTGGTATTAATGGTTAATATTTATTGAGAATCACTACACACCAAAAAAATTGCATAAGGGCAGTAACTCTATGCTGTTGGGATGCTGTTTTTAATACATCTATTACAAATGAGAACAAGACCCAGAAATATTGAGGGGTTTGCTCAAGATTTTACTGCTTAAGAGCATCAGAGCTGATTTGGATCAAGAGAGTTTGGCTTTGGTGTCACTGATCTTAATAATTGTATAATCTACCTCTTAATTTGAAGACAACTTCAATAGTTCAAATGACAAATAATAAGGGCAGGTTGAACCCTCACTGATAAAAGCCACTAACTGAAATTAGGTAAAATTTTAAAAATATATAGAATGTTGGCCATAAAAATCGCACTTCTTTTATTCGAAATTTATTAGATATATGGTATCTATTAATGATACAAGTCAGTTAACTGCTCTCAGATTGTTTCTATATATCCTCAGAATGGGGATAATATTAAACAACATAACATTTCTATGAGGATTAAATAAACAAAAATCCATATAAAGCATTTAGCCTTCACCATGATGACTTTCAATAATTATAAGCATTTTTTTTTATTATTTGCAGATCGGGCATATTTACATTGGTGGAAATCTTGGTAGATATGAACTGATTGGAGTTTAGAACAGAGGTTAAGTCTGAACATTTTTGTTGGCCAGGCAACAGCATGAATGTCATAGTAGAAGCAGTGACAATAGATGGTTTTGTTTAGGGTATCAGGTGGATTGAGCAGAAGAGGTCAGTGACACCAAGTTGCAGGTCTAGGGCAGAAATATCAGTTCACCCTGTAAGGGAGTCACTGACTTACTAACTAGAACATCAGTGGGGGTTTTAGTAAGAACATTTTCAGGCAGAGGAGTTGAAGTGTGATTGCCCAGTGATGAAAACTGGAGTTCACACAGCCAGTAGCAGAAGCTTTCAGTAAATATTTCTTAACAATAGAATGACAATAATAAATTCATGGGCATCACTGATTTCAGAATGTGCTTTGTGTGTTGAGTGGCAGAAATTTAACCAGGTATGTAAAGCCAGAAGGATTCCAGAGGACTCCAGAGAGGAGATTGAGGAACACCATCAAAGAACTGGGAGAAAGTACAACTACAGTTGAAGGAATGAAATTGTATTGTTTTCTCTTTTTCTGAGTGGTAGAAATTATATGAAAAAAAAAATTCTCAATTAGAAATGCCTAAGTACAAAGACTACAGATGTAATGAGAATAATAAATAAATCTTAAATAATTAATAAGTAAATGTATGTGTATATCCATGCATGTGGTATGTAAAATTTTTAGGAGACCATACACATAAAGGAATTGTAATTTGTTGTATGTCTAATACAAAAGCAACATTTTCTCCTACTCTTGCTACTTTTAACTTCCTTGAGAAGATACTCTCTTAGAATGCAAACTGGTATACCCACTGTGGAAAAGAGTATGGAGGTTCCTCAAAATATTAAAAATAGAACTACCCTATGATCTAGCAATCATATTACTGGGTATTTACCCCCAAACACAAAAACACTAATTAAAAGGGATATATGCACCCCTTTGTAGCAACATTATTTACAATAGACAAATTATGGAAACACCCAAAGTACCCAAGTGTCTATTGATAGATTAATAGATGAAGAAGAGGTTTATAGAGAGAGACATGAGATATATATCATGTCAATAATATAATGATGATATATATGTTGTCATTATATTATTCAGCCTTTAAAAAGAAAAATACTGCCACTCACAATGACATGGATGGAACTGGAGAGTATAATGTTAAGTGAAATAAGTTAGCCAAAGACAAATAACATATGATTTTACTTAAATGTGGAATCTAAGAAACAAAACAAGCAAAGGGGAAAAAAAAAAAAAAAGAAAGAGAGAGACAAACCAAGATACAGAGTCTTAGCTATAGAGAACAAACTGATGGTTACCAGAGGGAGGTGGGTAGAGTGATGCGTGAAAGAAGTGCTGGGGATTAAGGAGTGCACTTGTCCTGATGAGCACCAAGCGCTGTGTGGAAGAGCTGGATCACTAAATTGTACACCCAAAACTAATATAACACTGTGGGCTAACTACACTGGAATTAAAATAAAATAAAGGAAAAAAAAATACTCCCTGGGCCTAAAGCAAGTCTTTTTTTATTTAAGGTGAAATTATTAGTTTTCCTTTCAGAATTATAAGAACGCACAAATGGTTCGTGTTATTAAAAACAAATTTACTACTTAATTTTACACCCTTGGAATTGTGCCTGTCCCATCAAAGACAGAAAAAAAAATTGCTAATATAATCAGAATTGTAAACAAATTTTGCAAAAACAAATAGGGGCAACTGTATCAGCAGGTTCATGCAGACTCTGTGTGGAGAATACAATTTCTAGGAATCAATACTCTTAAGAATTTCTATATGCATTCCAATACAGTGATTCAAATGTGACTACTCTAAATTAAAATGTGCTATAATCTAAAATTCACACCAGTTATTAAATACCTAATATAAGAAAAGTAAAATACTATATTAATATTTGTATATTTATTATATATGAGAATAATATTCTGGACACATTGGTTTAAATAAAATATGTTATTAAACTTAATTTTGCCTATTTTTTTCTCTTTTATGGGTCATGATATGGTTCTACTGGACATTTCTACTTTAGATCTCATCCAATAAAAATGGAGTAAATTGAGAAAACATACTATCTGGCATCATATTGTAGTCCACATATACATATATGCGACTAAATGCACTTTTTGTTTTTGTTTTTGTTTTTATGTTTGTAACTATCAAATTGAATAAATTATGTGTGTGTGTGTGTGTGTGTGTGTGTGTGTGTGTGTGTGTGTGTGTGTGAATTGCTAATACCCTCCATTGGCTGATTGACTTATTTAGAACACATTGATTAAGCAGTGCTGGGTGTTGCTACTGGCTGAATTGAATTCACAGCACTATCTTCAAGGCAAACCTTTTATTTTAAAATGAATCACTTCAGGGCTGCCTGGTTGGCTCAGTTGGTTAAGTGTTCAACTCTTGATTTCAGCTCAGGTCATGATCTCAGGATCTCAGGAGAGTGGGATCAAGCCCTGCATTAGGCTCCGTAATCAGCAGAGAGTCTGCTTGAGATTCTCTCTCTCCCTTTCCCTCTGCCCCACCTCACTGCTCGGTCTCTCTCTTTAAAAAAAAAAAGGGGGGGGGCGCCTGGGTGGCTCAGTGGGTTAAATCCTCTGCCTTCAGCTCGGGTCATGATCCCAGGGTCCTGGGATCGAGCCCCACATCCGGCTCTCCGCTTGGTGGGGAGTCTGCTTCCCCCTCTCTCTCTCTGCCTGCCTCTCTGCCTACTTGTGATCTCTCTCTCTCTCTGTCAAATAAATAATAAAATCTTTAAAAAAGAGAGAGAGAGAGAAAGAGAAAGGAAAAAAGAAAAAAGAATCACTTTATTAATTCAGATAGCCAGTCTCTAGGCCTGTGCTTCTTTCTAGTTCTCCATAGCCAGATTACACTATTTGAGCTCTTCTGTAAGTATGTTCTTATGACTTTTCTTCTGCCTTTTCTCTTTAGGAGCACTTGACTTTATTTGTCAACATTACAGCTGCTTGAACATTATTTGAGAATTCTTTCTAACCATACACCCATGACCTATTGGCATTGAAATTTTAGATTCCTTTATACACTGCATGTAGGGAAAGAACAACCTCCCCCCCCACAAAAAAAAGTATAGAACGTTTGAAAAGTCTTTTGTAATGAAAAATAATACAGCTTTTGTCAGAGAGCATAGTCAAAAGATATCTGTCAGTCTAGAAGTAATGGAATACTAGAAAATGAGACTTTTTTAAATTAAAAAAAAGTTGGGACGTGACTAATGACCATAAATGTCTCTCTATCTCTTTATTCACATTAATAAATTATGAGTGCAGTTTTTTTCAGTCTTTCTAGTATTGAACAAATCTTTAACCCAAACGTTTCAAATTGAAATTTATATAAAAATATCACCTTTGATCACAAATTTTATTTTGAGTATATCAGAAATAGTTTCATGGTTTCCACAAAGTAGGTGGTATCAAAAAAGAAAGCAGAACATTTGCACTTAAAAAAATTCCTGTAAAAAACCCAATATGTAAAAGAAGACAGTATTATTTTCATTGAAAAAGTCATCTCACAATTTTTGAGAAGTGTTTATAGTGTCTCTGGCTGGTCCTAAGAATTAAACTGACAAAAACATATTAACAAGAGAAAAGCATATAAATGTATTTAACATAAGTTTTACATGACATAGGATACTTTATAAGAAAAGGAAGACCTAAAGAAACACACTTGTGCATTTTTATGCTAGGTTTGATAAGCAGTGCACAAATGTGGAAGAATATGAGGTAACTGGGCTAAACTGGAGAAAACAGCAATGTCTATTGCATTTTGGCATCCCTTTGTTTTCAGAGATAAGGAAAGCAGGGTATAGGGAGGGCACCTCTCAGTTGTGAGTTTCATGGCCTGTTTTCCAGAAGAAAAGCAAGGGGAGGACGTCAAAGCTTCTGCCATTTTCTCAAACCCTTTCAGCTTAAAATACTCAACATCCCACTGTGCCATATTTTTGGAATCATGCCTGAATCCCACCATGTCATTCCTTTCTTTCTTTCTTTCTTCTGATTGATTTATTTATTTAGGGACAGAAAATGGGCAGAGTGAGGAGGGACACAGGGAGAAAAGAGGGAGAATCTCAGGCAGACTCCCTGAAGAGCACAGAGCTTAATGCGGAATTCAGACTCATGACCCTGAGATCATGACCTGAGCTGAAATCAAGGGTCAGATGCTTAACTGATGAGCCACCCAGGTGCCCTCATCATGACTTTTATTTTTGAAATTATATTCAATTTAAGTCATGTACAAATACTAATCTGATATTAAAATGTATATTTCATGTAGAATGGAATATTAAATCTATTATCTAACTTTTAATCATTTTTTGATCTAAGATTTAGAATGTAAGGGTAATTTCCTAGTAAAGAACTGTTTGCTTTTTAATTTGCTTTTTATAAAAACAGTAGCACTAACTAAAATAAAAACAGAATGATACCAATGTAAAAGCATTTCAATTTTTCAATTAAGTGCCTGTTAGTGCTTATGTTTCCCATTATAGATAAAAATATAATTGCAAAGTAAGGTTACACATAAAAGAGTAGGAAACATACAAGTTAATAGGAAATCTTTAAATTCACAATGATCATGTGCCAATCTGCCCATATTAGAGATATACAATTATCTTTAGGGATATGCAAGGCAAAAAGGCAATAAGCAGATTTTCGAATGGTAAATCATACTGACAGTAGTCCCTAAAAGGATGGAGGAGACAGAATTCTCAAATTAAGAAAGGACCATTCAAGCACATCAATCTTACTAGTGATAAATAATCTGCAAACACCAGTGAATCTTTAAGGCATAGATTAGTTGTGGAATACACATCTCCTCTTCGACCACCTTCTTTATCTGCAATCAAAAGAAATGAGTAATATCATACCGTTGCTGCTTTTTGTTTTCTGCTGAATTAATAACAACAATATTTACTTGCAAATAACTTAAAACTTTGAGGTGATTATAAAGTCACAAGTAGTCTTTTCAGAAAATTTTAAAGGTTGTGTACACTTTGAAACCATTCCACTTACACGTGTAGACCCATATACAAACACACTGGGCTTATTAGGGCTGATTCATACTCTTTATGACAAAAAGGATGAGTAGAGAGAAAATTTAAATTTTTTAACACTGAAGTTAAGGAATAAATACAGTTAATATGAGGCACGTTTAATATATGTTTGGCATACAATTTTGAACTCATATAGTTTCTATCTCAGTAAAGTCTTTCAGGGGCACCTGTGTGGTTCAGTGGATTAAGCGTCTGCCTTCAGCTCCGGTCATGATCCCAGGGTCCTGGGATTGAGCCCCAAATCGGATTCCCTGCTCAGCAGGGAATCTGCTTCTCCCTCTGCCCCTCACCCTGCTTGTGCTCTCTCTTTCTCTCTCTCTCTCAAATACATAAATAAAATCTTAAAAAAAAAAGAATAAGTTCTTTTGAAAATCTCAGATGTGTTAAAATTAAATCAAGCTTTTCATTGTTCTTTTATTCTCATTTGCTCACTGATGGTTTTATCAGTTTTTGTAAATTAACATACATAAAGTGATGAAAGAAGATATATAGACATTGCTATTAAATATGCTGGGAAATAAACATTTTTCTCTACCCATTGAAGGTTTTTTGGGGCCGGTCTAAGAATTAAGCGAACATTAAACAGATTAACAGGAGAAAATCAAATGTCATTTTGTACATCCAGGAACTCCACACAGATATGAGGTTCAAAAGAGAAAGGTAAAATAAGGTTATATATCATCCTGAATTAAGAAATAGGATAGGGCCCCCGGGGTTCAAAGGGGAGGTGGGCAATTCACAAAGCAGTAAGAAGAACAGACGCTTGGTAATTAGATGTGTGCCCTACCATACATATAGGTAAAAATGATCTCTAGTAATAACTCTTATTAGAGTCCACAGGTCTCCGACTCAAAGTAGTCCACAGGTCTCCGACTCAAAGTAGTCAACATGCAAAAGAGCATAAGGACCCGTTCTGGGAAAACTTGTTTTGAAACTCTCACATATAAATATGCATGCAAATAAAATGCACAAACACCTTTCTGATAATATTTATTTTAATGACCATTATTGCTGAAAATAAGTACCTGTGGTATTAGTCAGGGCATAATTAAGGGGACAAAATAAGATTTTCTCCATTGCATATGTGTGAAAATTTATTCTTTCTAGTTGCAACTATTTTTAAAAAAAACTATCTTCAACAGATAAAATAACTACCAAATATGGATGAGCTGTTAACTAGTGTTATATCAAAGACATTCCCCGGAGACCTAGGGAATCCAACATACTGTGGCAGCCAGGAGAAATGCCTCACAAATTAGACTGTAGGAGCCTAGTTGGCTCATGGCCTTAGCTCTTGTACTCTGAAATACATCACTGCATTTAAGCTGATGCTTCACTCCCCACTGGCTGCGTCCAGTCCCTGAGCTCAGCAGGAATACTAAGGCAGATCTCTTACTTCCAGGCCTGTGGTTCTGCTGATAGTGACTGTGACTAAGGGATTATCCATCAGATGGGCCACATTTTCATCCAACAGCACTGCAGTTTAAGATCTTCCCCAAACTCACTTCTTTCCTTTTTCTTCTTCACGGAGATAGACCCATGTTGTACTCTGCCTTCTCCTTTAGCCTTTCTGCCACATTTCCATTTTCTGTCAAAGGCATTTTTCCAATAAATCATGTGCATATCTAATTCTATCATAGCCTTTGCTTCACCAAAGACCCCAGCTAACACCCAAACAATTTTGTATCTTTGGAATTTCACAAGAGAAAAACTACTTTGAAGTCTGTCTATAGATTTTAAATTTAACACTAAAAATATCCTTTTAGCCTCTGAAATACTAATGGCATACATAGTCAGAAAATGAGTAAGCATTATCATGGTGACCAGATGCCAGTGCAGCTCTAAGCAGCCCCCTATTTTTATTTTCCTTCCTTTTTAAAGAGTTATTGTTCTCCGAAAATAAATATTGGCAGTTCTGCCAATGGAGAGATGTGCAAGGGAAGCAGGCAATCAATGTGGAATAAACAGAAGCTGAAATCTTTACAAGACTGAGAATAAGAAGATTGGATTAAGTATCATCTTTTTCATTGAATACAAGAATATATAAGAGGCATAAAGTGGAATGTGGAGGAATGCCACACACATGAAGAAAGAATGGCATAGGAAGGAGATATTTTAGAGTACTCAGAAGTGGAAAATTAAAATTAAAAAGATTTAAAATTCAAGGAAAACATGATTAGATCACATTTGGAGAACCATATTAAAACTTCAACTGGTACTTTTTTTTCAGTGAAGTAAAAGTTTATTAACTGAAGATGAGAAGAGAAAGAAAAAAAAAAAAAAGCCCTCTAGAGGGAGAAGGGTCCTGACTGGTTGTCCAGTTAGTACTTTTTTAAATAAGGAGATATTACATGATCTCTAATTCCTTAATATAAAGTCTAACTCAAATACTCTGTGAATTCTTCACTAATTTATTAAATACTTACACAATGTCTGCTGTAAAACTACTTTAGGCTAGCATGAAACTACAGATATCTTACAGATATCTTACAAGGAAGAAAGATAACCAATACTTGTAATATGGTGTGATAAATACTATGAAAATGTATGTGTAGCTTGTGATGAGATTCAGGATGGGGCCTTTGATTCATTCATGTGAAAAGAGTCAGAAAAGACATTTCAGATAAAAAAAAAAAAAAGAGTGGGTAGAGCTTAGATGAGTTTGTTCCTAAATGGGCTGGAGTCAGGGGATAGGCATTTAAACAACAACTTGGTTAAAGTTACCAGAGCATCAGTTGAAACAATCCATTTCGAGACATTAAAGGATAGGTGCCTTCAGCAAAGTGAGTG
The DNA here is from genome assembly GCF_902655055.1 of Lutra lutra. Taxonomy (NCBI): domain Eukaryota; kingdom Metazoa; phylum Chordata; class Mammalia; order Carnivora; family Mustelidae; genus Lutra; species Lutra lutra. The sequence continues at coordinate 33,123,429 of NC_062287.1, read as the reverse complement.
AGGTTAGGAGAAAGGCCAGTTCTCAAACCTCCTAGGAAACCAGGGATTTCAACCTAAAAGCCATGGAGAACTTCGAAGAGTATTTTAATATTTTTATTAAGTTTTTAAATTTTAATTCCAATATAGTTAACATGCACAATATAGTGATTCAATACTTCCATGCAACACTGGATGCTCATTATAACTACACTCCTTAATCATCATCACCTATTTCACCCATCCCCTACCCACTTCCCTTTTGGTAACTAACCATCAGTATTTTTCTATAGTTAAGAATCCGTCTCTTGGTTTGTCTCTCTTTTTCTTTCTTTCTTTCTTCCTTCCTTTCTTCCTTCCTTTCTTCCTTTCTTTCTTTTCTTTCTTTCTTTTCTTTCTTTCTTTCTTTCTTTCTTTCTTTCTTTCTTTCTTTCTTTCTTTCTTTCTTTTTCTTTCTTTCTTCCTTCCTTCCTTCCTTTCTTTCTTTCTTTCCTTTTCTTTCTTTCTTCCTTCCTTTCTTTTTTTTTCTTCCTTCCTTCCTTCCTTCCTTCCTTTCTTTCTTTCTTTCTTTCTTTCTTTCTTTCTTTCTTTCTTTCTTTCTTTCTTTTTCCTGAGCTTGTTTGTTTTGTTTCTTAAACACGTATAAATGAAACCATGCAATATGACTTTCTCTCGCAGACATATTTGGCTTAGCATTATACTCTTTAGCTCCCTCATGTCCCTGCAAATAGCAAGATTTCATTCTTATGGCTGAATAATATATTCCATTGTATATATATTCCACCTCTTTATCTAATCACCTATCAATGATCACTTGGGCTGCTTCCATAATTTGGTTGTTGGAAATAATGCTGCAATAAATACAGGGGGCACATATATCCTTTCAAGTTACCGTTTTTGTAGTCTTTGACTAAATACCCAGTAGTGCGATTACTAGATCACAGGACAGTTCTATTTTTAACCTTTTGAGGAAATTCCATAGTGTTTTCCACAATGGCTGCACCAGTTTGCCTTTCCACCAACAGTGACCAGTTTTTCTATATACTATATCCTTGCCAACAAGGGTGTGTTTTTTATTTTAGTCATTCTGATAGGTATGAGATGATATTATGGTTTTGATTTGCATTTCCCTGATGATGAGTGATGTTGAGCATCTTTTCACATGTCTTTTGGCCACCTGGATGTCTTCTTTGGACAAATGTCCATTCATGTCTTCTGCCCATTTTTAAATGGCTTGTTTCTTTTTGGGGTAAGTTGTATAAGTTCTTTATGTATTTTGGATATAACCCTGTATAGGATTTGTCATTTGGAAATATATTCTCCCATTCAGTAGGTTGTCTTTTAGTTTTGTTGATTCTTTCTTTTGTTGTGCCAAATCTTTTTATGTTGATATAGACCTAATATTTTATTTTTGCTTTTATTTCCCTTGCCTCAGGAAGCATATCTAGAAAAATGTTATGTCTGATGTCAGAGAAATTAAATGACTGCCTCTGCTCTCTTTTAGAATTTTTTTATGGTTTCAGGTCTCACATTTAGGTATTTAACCCATTTTGAATTTATTTTTGTGTATGGTGTAAGAAAGTGATTCAGTTTCATTCTTTGCATGTTGCTGTTCAGTTTTCCCAACACCATTTATTGAAGAGACTGTTTTTTCCCATTGGTTATTCTTTCTTCCTTTGTCAAAGATTAATTGACTGTATAATCATGGGTTTGTTTCTGGGATTTCTATCCTCTTCTATTGATCTATGTGCCTATTTTTGTGCCAGGACCATACTGTTTTGATTACCACAGTTTTTAGTATAACTTGAAATGTGGAATTATAATACCTCCAGCTTTTTTTTCTTTTTCAGGGTTGTTTTGGATGTTTGGGGGTTTTTTTGTGGTTTCATACAAACTTTAGGATAATTTGTTCTAGTTCTGTGAAAAATGTTATTGATATTTTTAATTTTTTTAAAAGATTTTATTTATTTATTTGACAGAGAGAGAGAGAGACATCACAAGAGAGGTAGGCAGAGAGGGGGGAAGCAGGCTCCCTCTGAGCAGAGAGCTCAATGTAGGGCTCCATCCCAGGACCCTGAGATCATGACCTAAGCCAGAGGCACAGGCCTAACCCACTGAGCCACCCAGGCAACCCAATGTTATTGGTATTTTGATACAGATTGTATTAAATCTGTAGTTTGCTTGGGGGTAGAATGGACATTTTAACAATATTGGTTCTTTTAATCCATGAACATGGAATATCTTTCCATTTGTCTGTGTCATCTTCAATTTCTTAAATCAATGCTTTATATTTTTCAGAGTACAGGTCTTTCACCTCCTGCAAACTTATTGAATTCATTTATCAGTTCTATTAGTTTCTTGGTGGAGTTTTTAGGGTTTTCTATATGCGGTATCATGTTATCTGCAAATAGTAAAAAGCTTACTTCTTCCTTACTAATTTGTATGCCTTTTATTCTTTGCTTTTGTCTGATAGCTGTGGCTAGGACTTCCAGTGCAGTGTTGAATAAAAGTGGTCAGTGGACATCCTTGTCCTGTTCCTGATCTAATGGGGAAAGTTTTTAGCTTTTCACCATTGAATATGTAGCTGTGGATTTTTCATATATAGCTTTTATTATGTGGAGGTATGTTCCCTCTAAACCTACTTTTATGATGGTTTTTAGTGTGAATGGATGTGGTACTTTGTCAAATGCTTTTTCTACATCTATTGAGATGATCATATAGTTCTTATCCTCTCTCATTGCTGTGATGTATCACATTGATATATAAATATTGAACCACCCTTGCAAACCAGGAATAAACCCCACTTGATCATGGTGAATGATTTTTTTTTTTAAATGTATGGTTGAATTCTATTACCTAATACTTTGTTTATTAGGTATATTGGCCCATAGTTCTCTATTTTTTGTGGTGTTTTTAAATGGTTTAGATATCAGATAATGAATAGAATTAGTTAATTCTGGGGTAATCAATAGAATTAATTTGGAAATTTCTCTTCTTTTTCTATATTTTGGAATAGTTTGAGAAGAACGGCTATTAAGTCTTTCTTAAATGTTTGGTAGAATTCACCCAGAAAGCTCTCTGGTCCTGAACTTCTATTTATTGGGAGTTTTGTTGATGGATGACTGAATTTCATCACTGGTTAGTGGTTTATTCAAACTTTCTATTTCTTCTTGATTGAATTTTGAGAGTTTATATGTTTCTAAAAATTAATTCATTTCTTCAGGTTGTCCAGTTTGCTAGCATATATTTTTTTTGATATTCTCATTATCCTTTGTACTTCTGCAGTGTGGGTTGGTATTTCTCCTCTTTCATTTCTGATTTTGAGTCCTCTTTCTCTCTCTCTCTCTCTCTTCATTTTTTTTAATGAGTCTGACTGAAGGTTTATCTATTTTGTAGAACTTTTCAAAGAACAAGATTTTGATTTCATTGATCTATTATATTGTTTTGTTTGTTTGTTTGTTTTTAGTTTCTATTTATTTTATTTCATCTCTAATCTTTCTTATTTCTTTCCTTATACTGGTTTTGGTGTAAGGTCCTTTAAGTGTAAAGTCAGGGTTTTGAGATTTTTCTTGCTTCTGGAGGTAGGCCTATATTGCTATAAACTTCCATTTTAGAACAGCTTTTGCTGCATCCCAAAGATTGGGGACCATTGTGTTTTCATTTTTATCCCCATGAATGTTTTATTTCCTCTTTGATTTCTTGATTGACCCATTGATTAATAGTTTGTTACTTAACCTCCATTTATCTTTGCTCTTTCCAGATGTTTTTCTTGTGGTTGATTTCTGGTTTCATAGCATTCTGGTCACAAAAGATAACGTGGAATGAGTTTGATCTTTCGAAATTTGTTGAGATTTGTTTTATGGCCTAAAATGTGATCTATTCTGGAGAGTGTTTCATGTGCACTTGAGAAGAGTATGTATTCTGTTTAGGATGAATGTTCTGAATATATCTATTAAAACCATCTGGTTCAATGTGTCATTCAAAGCCACTGTTTCCTTTTTTTTTTTTTAAGATGTTATTTATTCATTTGAGAGAGATACAGAGACAGAGATGGAGAGAGAAAGCACAAGCAGGGGAAGAGGGAGAGGGAGAGGGAGACGCAGACTCCCCACTGAGCTGGGACACAGACATGGGGCTCCATCCCAGGACCTAGAGATCATGACCTGAAAGGAAGACAGACACTTAACCATCTGAGCCACCCAGGCGCCCCACCACTGTTCCCTTCTTAATTTTCTGTTTGAATGGTCTGTCTATTGATGTAAGTAGAATTTTAGTCCTCTCCTATTAATGCGTTAGTATTAATTACTTCCTTTATGCTTGGTATTAAATGTTTTGTGTATCTAGGTGCTCCCATAAATATTTATTTTCTTGTTGGATTGTTCCCTTAATGATACATAGTGTCTTTATCTGTTACAGTGTTTGTTTTAAAGCCTGTTTTGTCTGATGTAAGTATTGCTACTTCAGCTTTCTTTTGACAACTATTAGCATGATAAATGTTTCTCTGTCCCTTTACTGTAAATCTGCAGGTGTCTTTACATCTGAAATGCCTGGTTTGTAGCAGCATCTAGATAGGTCCTATTTGTTTATCCATTCTGTCACCTTCTGTCTTTTGATTAGAGTGTTTAGTCCATTTTTATTCAAGGTAATTTTTCATAGGCATATACTTCTTGTCGTTTTGTTACTGGTTTTAAGGTTGTTTTGTTCTTTTCCTTCTTTCTTCTCTCATGATTAGTTGGCTTTCTTTAGTAACTTACTTGGGGTCCTTTCTCTTTAGTGTTTGCATATCTATCACTAGTTTTTGATTTGTGGTTACTATTTGATTTGTGTATAACATCTGTATATACCAGTATATCAAGTTGATGGCCACTTAATTTTGAACCCATTTTTTATTGCTCTCCTCCCCATGTTTTAGGTATATGGTGTCATATTTTATATCCTTTCATTTTATGAGTCCTTTGACTCACCTTTACAGGTATATTTACAGGTATGTTTATTTTCACTGCTTTTGTGCTTCTTACTTTCCTTACTATTGGTTATGGTCTTTCTACTTAAAGAGTCTCCTTTAACATTTCTTGTAAAGCTGGTTTAGTAGTCATGAATTCCTTCAACTTTTGCTTGTCTGGGAAACCCTCTCCTTCTATTTTGAATGATAGCCTTGCTGGATAGAATATTCTTGTCTGCAGATTTTTTTTTTCTTTTCTTTTTCGCTCTTTGAATATATCATGCCATCCCTACTGGCCTACAAAGTTTCTTAGAAAAACCCACTGATAGCCTTATGGGGTTTCCCTTTTGTGTAACTGCTTCCTTTTTTCTCTCTTTTTTGTTTTTGTTTTTGTTTTTTTAATTTTATTTATTTATTCAACAGACAAAGATCACAAGTAGGCAGAGAGGCAGGCAGAGAGAGGAGGAAGCAGGCTCCTTGTGGAGCAGAGAGCCCGATGCAGGGCTCGATCCCAGGACCCTGGGATCATGACCTGAGCTGAAAGCAGAGGCTTTAGCCCACTGAGCCGCCCAAGTGCCCCCCCCCCCTTTTTTAAATTTTATTTATTTATTCAACAGACAAAGATCACAAGTAGGCAGAGAGGCAGGCAGAGAGAGGAGGAATCTCTTAATTGTTTTTAAAATTCTCTCTTTATCACTGCTTTTTGCCATCTTAATTATTATGTGTTGGTGTGGTCCTCCTTGGATTCATATTGTTGGGGGAATCTCTGTGCCTCCTGGATTTGAATTTCTGTGTCCTTCCCCAGATTCAGGAAGCTTACAGCTATCATTTCTTCAAATACATTTTCTGCCCGCCTTTCTTTCTCTTCTCCTTATGGGAATTCTATAATATATAAATGTTATTATGCACGATGGTGTCACTGAGTTTCCTAAGTCTATTCTTGTTTTGCATATTTTTTTTCTCTCACCTCCTCAGCTTGATTATTTTCCATTTCTCTGTCCTCCAAGGTATTGATTCATTCTTCTCCTTCTTCTAACCTGCTGTATTCCACCTAGTATATATTTTTTTTATTTCAATTATTGTGTCCTTCATCTTTGATTTTTTTTAATCTCTTTTTAAGGGTCTCAGATGTTCTTCACTCCTTTCTCATGTTCAGTGAATGTCTATATGATCGTTACTTTAAATTCCCTATCAGACCTATTATTTATCTCAGTTTCATTTAGGTATTTTGCTGTGATTTTATTCTGTTCTTTCATTTGGGACATATTCCCTTGCCTCCTCGTTGTATCTTGCTCTCTGGCTACATCTACTGCATTTGAACATAATGGCCTAATTAAGAGGAAGTCCTGTTGTGCCCAGCCATGCAGTGTCCCCTCTTCACCAGAACCTGGCACTTCAGGAGTGTCTCCTATGTATAATGTGTGCACCAGGCTGTTGTGGCTGAGCCACTTATTCCTTCAGTCCAGTTTTCTACAATGGCTCTCTTTGCCTATTGTGGGTGGTCTTTTTGTCAGTGTGGTGTTAGTGGGGATTCCTTGGAGTGGAGTCAGGCCAGACATTTGCCAGAGATGCAGTAGCACCAAACTGAAGGCCATTTTCCCTCTGTTGTTCCGGGAAGCTTTTTTGTTGGTGAGCTTGTCCTGCAGTAGGACTGGTTGTCTGCCTTCAGACTACTGTTGGGCTTTCATCTGATTATGGATGTGTGTGTGGAGTATGTGTGGTTATCTTTCTCTCTTTCCTGAATAGGACTCACTTTGGAGTGATGCCAGCCAGTGTAGAAGCTGCTTGCACACTGACAGGCCTATAACACCACCCTGTGTAGGCTCTGGCCAGAGATTATTGGAGAGAGCAAATCTGCCAAGGTATAACATGGGGGCAGGATAGAGGGGCATCTGTACTAGCAAGATATTTGGACCCCTGATTCTCTATGGGAGAGGCCCTGAAGTGCTGGAACTGAGGTGGGTTATCCAGAGGTGTGGATTTGTGGATGCACAGCATGGGGGGCAGGGGCTGTGTGGAGGGAGTAATGGTTGTGCTAGGAATTTAGGTAGTGAGTCCATGTGTTTATGCTGAGGGACATAAATGGTGGAAATGATGACTGCCAGTTTCTTTGCTCCTGGAGGAGCTCCCCAGCAATTTTGGTCCCTTTGGGGCATGCTCTGAAATTAGTAAACAACTTTTCCTCCCTTATACCCAGGTCTTTCAAACTGCTGCTTCTATGCTATATCTGAGTAGGCTGTTTGTTGGGCTGTCTCTTTACGAGCAGGAACTCACTTTCTTCTCACTCTCCCAGCTCTCCTAGATTGGAGCAAGCTGATTTATTTATTTATTTATTTTTATTCCAGGATTTAAATTCCACTGGTTGTAAGAGCTCCTAAAATTTGGCCCCTCTAGTTTTCCGAAGCCAGATTATGGGAATTCACCTTCCCCATGTGGGTTCCCCGTGTGGGTGTTTGTTTCTTTCCCCATTCCTTGCCCATAGGGTTCTTCCCTCCCTCTGGTAATCCCTTGAATCTGTTTAGTTCCTGACTGCATCTCTGCCCTTCCTACCCTCTTCGATGTGCCCTTTTCTGTACATTGAGTTGTAGAGTTTATTCGTCCAGTCTTCAGGTCACTTTTTGTGTTATTTACATTGATGTAAGTGTTATCGTGTTGTATCCCTGGGACAAAGTGAGCCTTGGGTGTTCTTATTATGCCATCTTCCCCAGAAATCTCCCAAGCCTTGGAAGAATTTTACTAAAGTAAGTTACACAGTCCATTTACTCCTTTAGAAAGAATAATTTTAATGTAGTAAATCTGATGCATGTGAAAATAAGGCAGGAAAATCTATTAGAAGTTTGCATAAAATAAATTAGCACATAATAACATTGAGTATATTTGGTTGGATAAGTAGAAAATTAATTGCAAAATATGTATAGGGTTTTAGAGTTCTAAAAATTGAATATAATTTTTAAAAAAATCAGATTTCCCTAAGAAAGAGTGAGGTTTAGTGTTGGAGGCCACAGCATGATTGGAGTCAAGGATCAAACCAGGCCCTGACTTGTGTCTCCTTCAAAGTCCGGACACCTTGACAAGGTTAAGGACAGGAAAGTTGAGTAACACTGAGAAAGGGTCTGTGCTATGTGTCGTGCGCTCGCCTACATGACTTCCCACACACTCTCCCTACAGAAGGGAACAATGTGGTCAGGGTCATGAATTCTTAGTTGGTCCTTGTTGTTCTGTACCTCCCATAACTCACTCCCTGGTTGATTATCTTGCTAGTGGCTTTAGCCGAAACTATCTGGCATCACGAGGTTTGCTTGTAGTTAATGTAAACTTGTTATAGAAACTTGCGGTCATCTGACTAGATAGTGATGTATTACTCCTTCTATTGTGGTCTGCCTTATAAATGACTGTAAGATGTGGAATAAAATCGGCACTGTTGGACATCCTCCTCAGTGTCCCTCCTGCCCCCATCTCTTTGTCTCTTAATTTCTTTTCACCATCCTCTTACCCTCACGTTTCCTGGTCGATTTGTCGCGCCGGCAGCGACAGTTTAGTAAATAAAAGAGAAAACCTCACGGATTCTTACTTTGTATTAGCCATAATTCCAGCAGACATTCACTTCCTTAGCTCTCATTTATGGTTGTTGGCAACAATTCCTTCTTCACCCTAGTTTGAAGGCATGGATAGGAAGCTGACATGGTTGAAGGCTACTGCCAGGCTTAGTAGAAAATCATCAGTGAATAATAGTTTTGATAGAAAACAGAGCTTTTCAGAGTTGGTCCTTTAAAAAATGGGGGCTTCCCCCCACACCCCTACTCCAGATTGACTCTTGAATTATAAATATATCCTTCCTTCTGGATAATTCTTCAATGTATAACTAATGTGGTTTTGGAATGTAGGTGAGGTTTGGTGGGGTAGTGTCTGGAGCAGATGACCAAGAATTCTTGAGAATTCTTTGGTGCCAAATGGTGGTTTTATTAAAGCTTGGGGGCAGGACCCCTGGGCAGAAAGAGCAGCTGTACCTGGGTATGAAGGGTGGCTGATAATATACTTGGTAGTTGGGGGAGGTAAGAAAAGGGGAGATTTTCAAAAGAACTTTCTTTTAAATAGAAATTATTTATTTGTCAGAGAGAGAGATAGAAAGGGAGAGTGCATAAGTATGGGGAGCAGTAGGCAGAGGGAGAAGCAGGCTCCCCACTGAGGATGGAGCCCAGAGTAGGGCTGGATCTCTGGATCCCTGGATCATGACCCCAGCCAAAGGCAGCCACCCAAACAACTGAACCACCCAAGTGTCCCTCAAATCCCTCAAAAGAACTTTCATATGCTAAAGAGGACCTATAGGATTCTGGAGGTCTTTCTGTTGTCAAGTTAAGGTTGTTTCCCCCTCATACCTAGCTAGGCATTAACATGAAGATAGTCTGGAACTTCCTGGAAGTAAGTCACTTATATCCACACATCTCACCCTGGAGTGGGGGGCGGTGGGTCTTGCAGCTTGTCAGTTTGTACTTTATCCTCAGCTAATCTTCAGCTCCTTCATCATAACTATCTGAAATTTCACTGGAATTTTTATTGTACTTAGATATAAATAAGGTTTAGCATAATGGGGCAGATGAAGGTCAGGTGACTCTTAAGCCAGGGGAATCAGGAAAAAATAATGGGTGAGAATCTGTAAACCAAAAAGTCAAATATATTCTTAATTTTTTTCACAAACGTTGCCATTGGTGGTTAAGTTAATGGATGCCTTGATACCACAGTGTACTCAAATTCCTCCAATGCTGTATTTTAAGTATTTCTGTGATTGTATGTGTACTGATTTTTAGTTTACCAATCTGTCACTCCTGCTGGACCACTAACTACTAGAGATCAGGTACTGCGTGTTTTTATGTATTCATCTTCAGCACCTTGTGTCAGTACCTGGCATATATCAGCTATGCTTAGTAAATATGTGTTTTAAGAGTTCATAACTTGATCGGTTACTATTTAGAAAAGAATTTACATACCTTGAAAATGGCCTGTTTTATAACAAGCAGCTTCTTGTCCTTTAGCTTTATGTGTCTTCAAGGAATTACTCTGCTAAGCATTTAAACTTCACCAGCATCTCTTGCTTTCAGCACCGATTTCAAGATCCCGGCTCAGGCCAGTGTTACCGCTTGCAGCAGTGCGGTGGGGTTAAAAGCTGGCCCTCAGGCGTGATTCCCAGCATCAGCAGGAGAAGATTTAATTAGCCACTTAACTTTCTCAGGTGTAGGGGACAGAGCTCCCTCTTCAACTAATGAGGTCTGAACTGCCAGCCAGCCTCACTGGCTTCTCTTCAGGCTGAATCTCTCCCACTACACTGGTGAGCTGATTCCTGACCACTTAGTCCCCAGTGGCATGAAAATGGCTCTGTCAGGAGCTGCCCTGGCCGTGCTTCCAGCAGTATCTTCCCCCTAAGAACTTCAGACTGGTTGTAACTCCAAAGTCTGTCTTTTATCACTGACTATTCTAGTTTACTGAGTGATGAATATTCTCATCTTCCTCTTTTAACCCAGGTCTTCCCCTTTCTTTCCTCAAGGAGATTTGCACACAAAGGGAGTTTTGGATTAGATTTTAGGTGTCTTTTTTAAAACTTCAAGTATAATGATTTCTTTTTTTCTGGAAATAATTTAGGTGCTTTTTTTAATTAAAAAAATCCAAGCATTATGGAAAGGTAAAAACATGAAGAAAGTGAAGAAAAACACCCTGAACCTCTGCAGAAGAAAACTTTTATTTTCCCTTCGAGGTCCTTTGGCTGATCTGAATAATTAAGTTGACATAAAACAGATTAACAGAAGAAAAACAAATTTAATTATGTACATACAGGGGCCCCATGAAGAGAGGCTTCCTGTCAGGCAGCCAGTTGAGGCTTATATGTCATCCTGAGCCAAATAGAAGAGGGTAAGGTTCTGGCATTTCAAAGGGAAGGAAGATAATTCACAAGAAGATAAAATGTTGTCAAATAAGCATTTGCCATGCCACGCAGAGAAGACTTGAAGTTTAAAAAAAAAAAAAAAGTTATCTTTGGAAGTAGCTGTCTTCCTGGTACAAGATTTCTTCCTAATTTTTTTCAGGTGGAGGAAGTGCAGGAAGGGGGTCAGTGTTAAAATGCTCTTCTTAAGTCGTTTGAGCCCAAATTGTCTTCAACTAAAAATAAACCATATGCTAAAATGGCACATTCTGGGACAGGCTGCTCTGAATCCTATCAACCCTCTGTCCAGATAGAACGATGTCCAACTTTTGACAGAGCTACCTCCAAATATTTCCATATGCATGCAAATACAAAAAGATAACCTAAGGGATAGGCAAATATACTTATATAAGCAATAACATAATTATATCCATGCTTCTAAGTACGTAAAAACAACTGTTACACTTATGTTCTCTTATACATAGGAGACAGTTTATAACAGGGTGGCCATTTTTTAAAATTTAAATATATTGAATATAAAAATCAAATTATACAAATGGTTTTAAAATATTCTTTTTTTTTTCCTAGTGGAACTCACTCAGATATTATGTGTTGTCAGACTTCAGTATTCATATAATTAGCCTAGAGAATGTCAAAAAAGGATCTGCTCAAATGGTCAGAACAATTTGTGTACAAGCTAAGAGTACTAATAATACTAACATAGTACTAATAGTACTTTAGAAACTGATTCTGAAACTGGAATGAGCATGCAGTTCATCTAGAAACTCACTGAAGTGCTGACACTGACTCAGGTTTGTGATGGGGACTAACATTCTGCAGCTTCACAGAAGATGCTGATGTTGCTGGCCTTGAGCTACTCTGTAGGCGGCAAGTATAATGTGTCAGGTACTGTGGTCAGCTTACTTCTCAGGGTTATATTCATGATCTCATTGAGTCATCAGAACAACTTGTAACTGCTGCATTTTAATTGTAAATCTGGGGCTCAAAGACCATAAAATATGTACCTAACATCACTCTACTTGTTGGCCGCAGATAGAAGTTTGAATCTAGCCCTGTCTGTTTCTGGACAGGTAATTTTTGCCTTTATATAAAGTCTACTGATGTTTTATTCTGGAAAGCCAACTGCTGAGAATGATTAGGATTGAAATCTATATCATTTAATTATGCATCAACTGAAACTGCCACAAACAGTCCTTAAAACTCAGGCAAAAAATTTACCTTAAGGAAAAAAAAAAAAAAAGGCAATGTTATCAAAAGATAGTACTATATTTAAATCAATAAATACAATTTTTTTTAAAAGTGTAGATGCAAATACCAGAAGAGTGATTCGTTCAAAATACATATTCAATAGTAATGAAAATACAAATTGTGCAAACATAATCCATTTTATTTTAGGTCCGTTTTTTAAAAAAGTAGTTTTATGTTTGGTTGGTCATCATCGAAACCTTGTTGATGAAACAAATCAAAAGAAAGGTAAGATTAGAAGCAACATTTTATCCTGAAGCTACCTAGAAGGTATGAAAATATAAAAGAAAAATTGCAATAATATTCCTTTTTCCATTATTACCAAAGGAACCTTTCTTGCTTTATCTTTCCTTGTCTTATCTTACGTATTTACATAAATATGTAAATAGTACTTTTTAAATAGTATTATTATATTCTTTTCATTTAATGATAATACTGACAGCTGTTAGGGGAATTGTTATAAAATATATCATCAGAAAGTTAAACTCTGGTTTAGGAATAAAAGCAGGTATAGTAGTATTACAATAATATCATTTGGTCATCAAAGTAAGATTAGTGTTGGATGCATGAAGTAGTTTTCCTTTTTAAAAGATATTTTATTTATTTATTTTTTTGAGAGACAGTGAAAGCGATCATAGAGGGAGGGGGATCACAGAGGGAGAGGGATCACAGAGAGGGAGAAGCAAACTCACCGCTGAACTAAGAACCCGATGCAGGGCTTGATCCCAGGACCCTGAGATGGTGACCCAAGACAAAGGCAGACAGCTAACTGACTGAGCCACCCAGGCACCTGAGTCTTTATTTTTTTCTCCTGTATATCTCCCCTCCCTATACACACACTGATAAAAGTGAAATAAAATCATTAAGAAATTCATCTCCACAAAAATACAAACTCTCCTATTGATGTATGGTAGCATTTAAAGTTATGTAAGATGCCATTTAGTGATATCACAAGATACAAAATGTTGAGCTTCTTCTTAATAGATGAGAAGTTATTTCTTCAATATTTGCTATCCATTTGTGGATATGTCCACAAATATTCTAAAAAATGGACTTTTGTATCTACTTTAGTATGACATCATTTGGAAAAAGATATTCTGGTATTTTCCATAGAAAATGCAGCATCTAGATTTTTTTTCTTTTTGTTTTATTTTGTTTTGGTATTTGGAAAATAAATCCTATATGTATATATGAAGTTTTTCACAGGGCATAGAGATTAAAGAAAAGAAGAGTTTGATGGAAAAGCATTAGGGAAAGGAGCTCTTATTTTACAATAAATGAAAATTGTAGCCCATTGTGTGTTTTTGTTCCCTTGAACCGCTATAATGTTCCCTTCTCCCAAAGGATTGTTTATTTTATTATTTTTCTGCTTAAAACTGATCCAATCGTACATTTCTTTTACACATGTTACCAATTAGAATTCAGTAGCATTATGGTTCTTAGAGGTTCAAATGCAATCTGTTTTCCTTTGGTACTCAGGAAGCAAGATAAGCTGTGCTAGTATATTGCATTCTGGGAAATTAAGTGATGGTATTGAGTTTATGTGGACTTCTGTAGCATACCTGGGCTTCAGATTCAGCTATTTAGGAGAAGGGATTTGGAATATGTTGCTACTTTTAGCACTATTATAGAATATAAAGTTTAACAAATAATCAAAAACTAAAAATCATATGCTCTATTGTTACGGGGAAGAAAAAAAATTACAAATACAATGCTGCTGGTATTTCTGAACTAACATTGATGATGAACTTTGCTTATACTTTGAGCTGACATATTTAATATCATCACTATTAACAATTAGTTGCATTTCATGGTAGTCACTGCATGTTCAACACTATTCTGTGGATTCTAGATACACTTTGTATATTATTTTATAGTCCTCAGTGACACACATTTAAAATATCCTGAATTTCTTTTGAGGACAGAAAATGGCCAAATCTTATCTGTAATTTTGCCAACATAATCATGTTTACACTGTATTACAAAGCATCATCGGGGTGTCTTGGTGCTTGGTTGGTTGCACCTCTGACTCTTGGTTCTGGCTCAGGTTGTGATCTTGGGGTTCTGAGATTGAGCCTCATGTAGGGCTCCCTGCTGGGTGGAAAGTCTGCTTCCCCTCTCTCTCCCTCTGCCCCTCCCCCTGCTCACACACTAAAATAAATACATCTCACTCTCTAAAATAAGTACATCTTTTAAAAAAAAGCATCATCAGAATTATCTTAAGGTTTCTCTTATGTATATTGCTGGGCACATTAAGAGAAAGAGAAAAGTGGTGGCAATAACGTTAAATGTAAGATTATAGAGGAGGTGAGTTTCATGTTATTTCTTGAATATACTAAGAATATGAAGAAGCTTAAGGAAGAATGGAGTAATCAAGACAAAGGGATAAATTAAATAATTCCCAATAATGGCAAGAATATGAACACTGTATTACACATTTCATCTGTTTTCATGTTCTTGGCAACAACAACAACAAAAAACAAACAGAAAACACAACTCATAAGGGCATTAAGTATAAAGAGAACATATACCTCATTTGATAATAACCACCATAACAATCGTAGTGTGGAATGGAAAGAAGCTGTGAAAACAGTAATTTAGTTATGGCAACAAGTTCCAGTATTCAGTCTGGTTTTGTTGTTGTTGTTTTTAACTTTCTATCCTTAAGATGTGAAGTTGTTTCTCAGGTTAGCTTTTTTAAAGATTAGATTTCCGCCACAGTTCAAACTATCATATCCAGACACAACTCTATCTGCAGGAAAGGGGTGGATTCCTCCATTTGCCTTTTCTTCAGTGTGTAGAAATATTTTGTCAAATTTTTCTGCAGCAGAAACCCCTAGTTGGCAAAACTGAGTCACAGCCTTCATTGGAATTGGGATTTTGATGAACATAACTGACTAATATTTATGACTTGTCCCTGTATCACACTGGGAGGGGGCCGAAAACTGGCAGGAAGGAAAAAGGAGGTAACACCTATTGACTAGGAAACAGCAGTTTCTAAGACATTATGTTTTGAGAAAAATAGAAAATAGATTTGCGTAAATGTAGTAAGAACATTTTAGAAAGGAATGTAGACATGATGCAATAGGAAATAGGAAGCCAGTGAAAGTTTTAGATAGTGCACATAACTTTTATTGATGCAGAATACTTTCTTTGGAGACAGCTGCATTCATTCGCTCTTTTTAAGACCTGCTACAAATTTTGCTCACCTATTGAAAAATAATACTTCTTTTTCAGAAGAACATATATACTGTTGTCATGAAGCTGTGGGGTATATGGTGAAAGTGGAAAATTTCACTTTTCCAATGTATATGTAATTCCCTAAAATTGAAAATAAGTGCATGTAATAGTTTTTAAATATTTGCAAACAAAACATCCCATTGCATTTTGCTTTTTCAATTACTCTAATATATGTTCTTCATTCTCAATAAAATGGAAAGGCTGACTAGTGAGAGAAGTCAATTCCCTTCTTATTGTCTCTTTAATATGATTAGTGTTTTTTTTTTTTTTTTTTTGAGTGAGCTCTTTGGATTTAACTTTGAAGCTACAACCTCATTGATTTAACAAAGAGATATCCTTACTTCAATAAACATGAAGCATAGATGAGCGTATAGAGAATATTTCTCAGATTTCATTCACTCAGACAACCTGCAATGATGCTTTCTACATTTGGCCTGGAAATTTGGTCTCATTTTCCTTGATTCAAGTTATTTTAGGAAAAAAAAAAATCACAGATGCATTTCTTAAACTGAGAAAGAATATTTCAGTCATCATACCTAAACAATGATCTCAAGATGATATCATGTCTACTTATTGATCCCTCTAACACCAACAAATTGAAATTTGCTGCTGTTAGGTATTGCATTGATGTTTTTAGTCTCTTTCCACTTGCTTTCAAATTATGTTTTAATAAATCAAATTTCCTTAAATGCTTGTACTTACCTCCTGTCTTAACAAAGTCAATAAACACAAAACTGTTTCCATGCATAGGACTTGGTATAAAAGTAAGTATACTGAGTCATTACTAGATTGGCAAGTAGGGGAAAATATTACCAATTATTAAGAAGAGATTTTTGAAAATAAAGGCCCTAAACTAATAGTTGTTCCCTGTTAGTACCAATGCCCCCTTTCATAAATAATATTGAAATTCACTTTATTATCCTACAATAAATTTCATATATAATATAACCTACTTACCCACACAATTTTTTAAAAATCAATGTAATTAATGGTAATATAAAGAAGAAATTAAAAAAAAAACTATGTCTAAACTAACATTCATTTCTATTTGCAGATGTTCAGCAGATTTTTATGAGATGTTATAACAGAGGAGGTGGATGTCTCTTCCCATATAATTAGGACAGGTGCTACAGTTTCCAGTGCCAAATGGGTCTAACCATCGTTACCGCTAGTATCCCCCAAAAATAAATACTCAAAATATTCCCTCAGAGAGAACCATTGCCCTGGATTGAGACTCTTGTTTTTAGTTCAAAGAATGAAACCTTTAACTTGCATCGCCAATTCTTTGGCCTATGAAATAAGGCTATGAAATTTGTCTTTTCTATTTACAAAGGAAAACATAGAGTTGCACATACAAACACACACACACATATACCCCTGAGTTTTTTTTCAAAGGGACAGAAAAAGAGATACATTTAAAGTACACTTTGTAAGAATAAATTGTGGAAATTATTATCTTGCATAGATATAAGGTAAATAGTATGCCTATATTAAAAATAATATTTAAGAAGAGTTTTAAATTAAATAAGAAATATAAACAATTAAGTAAAAAGCAAAATTAAAATATGACATACTATATTTAGTATGATTTAATATAGGTAAAGTACATTTAAATATCATGGAAGGAAATTGGCCAAAATCTTAGCAGTGGTGAATTCTAGATTTTAGGATTATGGATGATTATGTTTCCACATTTTCCTATACTTCTCAATGCTTACAGAAACATTACAACAAATAAGCAATATATAAAAAATACATATTAAAACCTTAGATAAAGGAAAATAATTGACGTGGATTTTGTCCATCAGTTACTTACTTTCTATATTTAAATCTTCCTTCATCTGTGATTACATCTGTGATTCTTTTTCTTTCATTTGTTAAATTTGGATCTTCCCCAGTGCTCTTTCCTCAGCTTCTCTCTTCTGATAATCTCCTTATTCTCCCACACTGGTATTACCCCTACCTATGTCTTCTCTTAGTTCTGAAGACAGTTATAACCTCAAGCGCATGTCATTGCTTTCTACTTGTTGACTCAATAACTGTATCTTGTGGCACTTAAAACACATGACACCTAGTATGAAGCTCATGTTGCATATTTGCTATTTATAATTTCTCCAACCATCAGGCCTGATGTGTCAATGATCTTGGACATTTTACTCTCTAGTGAATAACACTGATTCTTTCTTAACAAGATCTTCTTCAACAGTGGTTCTAGAATTTCTATCAAAGGGACTTAAGGGTGACAATTTTGTGGCAAAAGAGAAAGTTGTGATTGCACAATATACATTTTAGAAAATTTTATGTTAAAGTTGGGAAGGTGGGTTAATGAAGGTGTGAAGTGTGGGGTTAAAGGCCCACCCTTAAGCCACTCTTCTCCCACGTTCTATTCCTACAGTGATCACCACACTAGCCTCTTTTTGCTTTATTCCTATCTAGAGTTGAGAACCCTTTTGCAGGGACCCTGGCATATGTTCAGGCTATTTTGTTTTTTGATCTCATTTACTGACATTATTCTCTTGTCCAAAAAATAAATGCATACAATTGTTCTGTTTACCAATAAAATAGAGATATTTAGCTTTTATTCAAAGAACTTCAAATCCTTATTGAAATCTCACATTTTTCCGCATCCCCTCCAACAAGCTACCCATATGTACTATACTTGAGCCTAAATGAAATTGCTGTTTTTCATTTGTACTTGTGTCATTTTCTTTTTTTTTTTTTTTAATTTTTTTTTTTTAGGTTAAATCTTCTTCTTTTTTTTTTCATATTTTTTTATTTTTTATTTATTTATTTGACAGAGAGATCACAAGCAGGCAGAGAGGCAGGCAGAGAGAGAGGAGGAAGCAGGCTCTCCGCCGAGCAGAGAGCCCGACGCGGGGCTCGATTCCAGGACCCTGAGATCATGACCTGAGCCGAAGGCAGCGGCTTAACCCACTGAGCCACCCAGGCGCCCCCTTGTGTCATTTTCTATCATGCAATACTCTGGTTCCCTGCTCCATCTGAAAAATATTCTTCCAGACACAAGAACTGCCTTCCATTTGCAATAGTGTTTGATTCTTTTAACAATGTAGCAATTGGTCCATATATCTATCTGCTGTAATGATTGTTTCTTTCTCTTCTGCACTATGATTACTTGTACCCAAGTATTAGAAATTCTATTTGGTGCTAGGCTTTTTAAGGACAGATCTCTTAAGGACTATTTTTAATGTTTCCCTGAATAAAGATCATTGCCTTGTACCTAGCAGGAGCTGACTAAAATGCACTGAGTCCACAAATAGAGATAACACTTGATTTTCCAGTCTACTCTTAACTTGTGTTGAGTAACTTTAAATTTACATATTATCATGTTTTTAAGATGCCTAAGTATTTTCTGCTTATTTGACTCCTGTTGTTTTCCTCGTTGTTGTTTTTACCTATTTCTATTTTTATTGCCTTCTATATCTTGGTTTCCTTTCCCACATAAATGATTTTTCTTTTCTTCTTTAACTCTCTCAACAATTCTGATGTTCTAGCAAATTGGCATCATTTTGGTTAAAGTCTATTTTAAATTTTAAAGAATAAGAAAAATATTCCCTATATTAAAGGTCTTCAGAACTTTGTGAGTTCTTCTATTTTCTTTTAGCTTATATTGTTTCATCACATTTCCAAATTTTCCCTCAAAAAAACTTAGTATCTGTGTTCACTTATAAAATAGACCATTATATTTTGTTTCTAAGATTTGGTTTCTCAGGTTAATATATATATTTTTTTAAGTAATGAATCAAACTAGGAGTGTAATTGTGGCAAAGAGTACTCTTCATTTTCACATTATTTCAAGAGGAACAATTTATTGCTAAGTCACACAAAAAAATATCATTTGAATATGACTGTCATTATATCAAAGATTAGGACTCAAATTTAGTTTACAGCCCACTATTCTCAGTTTCTTTTTCATGTAGAAATTCTGAAACATCATAAGCAGAATTGATTCATGTTTTTGTTGTAGCCTCCTAAGAGTGTTTCTAACAATAATCAAAGTTGTATTAGGTCATTATTAGTTTATTATTATTTATTATTTATTATAATGATAAATATAAATAATTATAAATTTATAATTATTATTTATAATAATAATATTTATTAGTTTATTTATTATTAGTTTAGTTATTATTAGCTTATTATTAGTTTATTATTAGTTGTATTTATGTTAAGTAGGATTAAAATAGTTTTGTTATCTTAGGATATTATTATGATAATAAATAAATGTTAAATTTATAAGCCTATGCTTAATGCTTATTTAACATTTGAATATATTTAATAAAAATATTATATTTAAAAACTTCTGGGGGCCTGGGTGGCTCAGTGGGTTAAGGCCTCTGCCTTCAGCTCAGGTCATGATCCCAGAGTCCTGGGATCGAGTCCTGCATCGGGCTCTCTGATCGGCAAGGAGCCTGCTTCCTCCTCTCTCTCTCTCCTGCCTGCCTCTCTGCCTACTTGTGATCTCTCTGTCAAATAAATAAATAAAATCTTTAAAAAAATAAAATAAAATAAAAACTTCTGTTTATAATATCTCAAAATTTGTTCAATTTATTTGAATATTTTGATTCTGACAATGTTCATGTAAATTGAGTAGAGCAAGTGTTCTTTTCCCTTTGATAGAGAAGGAAATTAAAGTCAGAAAGTTTGAAAAATCTGTCCACTGTCAGAATGCGTAGAAACAAAAATCAGGATGCAAATTCTTATCCAATTTACTTTCCCTTGACTCCTTGTCCCAGTTACTTTTGAATAGTTTGACTCTGCTGAAAACACTCAATATGAATATACAAATGTTTGTTAATTGGTTTCACAATTTTAATCAGTTTCACTCAGGACATGTATATGGAATGATAAATCATTTTCAACTTATTAGCTTTCTATGATATACTAAAATTAAAAAAGGTAATGGAAGAGACAATAAATATGAGGCTTTAACTATATTTAGGTAGAAAAACAAATAAAGGACAAACAAGATAGTAAACTTAGATTTGAATCTGAAATGTAGATATAAGAGCTCTCAGAAACCAGAAACAAGATAAGCGATTTTATTTATTTTTTGTTTTTATTTTATTTTTTAAAAATATTTTATTTGTTTGATAGAGAGATAGCGAGAGAAGGAACACAAGCAGGAGGAGTGGAAGAAGGAGAAGCAGACTTCCTGCTGAGCAGGGAGCCTGATGCAGCCTTGATTCCAGGACCCTGGGATCATGACCTGAGTCAAAGGCAGACACTTAATGACTGAACCACCCAGTTGCTCCAAGATAGGTGATTTAGATTAAAAAAAAAAAAATAGATCTATTTTCTAACTAAACTGACAGCCAATGAAAGTATTTATATGTCAGGGCAAACAATATACTATTTCAACCAAGAATATATACGTGCAGGAACTAGAGTGAGGTCACTGTTGTGGAATGGAAGAGCTATCTGTGAGAGTTGTTTTGATGGGAGCAAATAAATATAAGGGAGGAGTCTAATAAGAATTTGAAGTTTTGATCTTGGTATTATTAATTAACGGGGCTAGGGTAATAATAATTGCAAAGATTATAAAATGCTTACCATGGACCAGAGATAGCTTCCCAGTGCTTTACATACATAAACTAATAGAATTTGCACAACAACATCAGCAAGGTGGTTTTACTTTTGTTCCTATTTCATACATGAAGAAAACAGAGGTCCATAAAAGTTAACTAACCCGCCCAGGGTCATACAGTTAGTAAGTGGTAAAGTTTGGTTTTAAGCCTAGTAAATCTGGCTCCAGAGTTTGTGTTTTTTCCTACTATAGTAAATAGACAAATAGAAGAGCAGAAAGAAAGCTAAATTCTATACAGAACTTTGAACTGAGGAGGTGCCAAGCACTGTGTATGCATCATTTCTAATTCTCAAAAAATTCCTCACATTGATGAACCTTAAAGCTATTAAAGAACAGAGCAAATACCTGTCTACACCATAAAATAAATAGGAGTCAGACCTGAAATTTAAACTCATTTAGCAAATGGTTTGAAAGTTTATGCTTTTTCAGACATTAACTAAAAAATAACAATTTTATATGATTTTTCTGTGAGCCACTTATTTACTCATAAATTAAAAAAAAAAACAACTGAAAGTTTCTTGTACGTAAGATAAATGTTAAGCACTGAGATTAAAGTAATAAACAGGACTTGATGACTCCTGGGTGACAGATAAGCAAATAAGCAATTGCAATGCAACAGCAGCATGTGAAAGGGACACTGAATATTCATAGCTCTATTACGGTATTTCCTACGTCTAATGTTTGTTTCAGGGGCTCTACACCATTCTCTCTCTAGTACTCTTTGATCTCCCTTAGGGAATGGAGTATCCCTTTTTCTTTTCCAATAATATATGTGGTCTCCTCTACAAAGTAACTGCTCCATAAATATTAGCAGAAGTGAATTCATTTCAGTGCCAGCTCTAAGTTTTAAAAGGCATTATAGTTATGGCTGTTACCCATGGCTGTGCTATAGCAAGGAATTCTGTAATAGAAAATAGACTAGAGAATCTTTTTTTTTTCCTAAAGATTCATTCTTCCTTCTGACTATAACTGATTTCAGAGTATACTACCTGTGCAATCACACAATGGCCCTCTGCTTAGTAGGGCCCAGTAGATGGTTCCATGCTATGCTGTCACTGTCTTGAAATTCTTAGTAATTTCTGTACTAGGAACCCCACAGTTTCATTATGCACTGGGCTCCGTAATCTATATATATAGTACTGCTCCTAACATTTCCTTTTTGCCTAAAACCATGAGATGATATGAGCAGCCCTTTTAGAAAAGATGTCCAGAGGGCAGATGGTAAGGGAATATTGAACCCTCGGTTCAAGTGCAATTACTTTACATCTTTTAGAACCCTTTCCCAACCATGCCCTCACACACGCATTTCGCACGGGGGTCAGTGTCTCTTCTACATACATCCACCACTCACTTTTCACCACTGGGTAGCTGTGTCCTCACCTGTACACTTGTAGTGCCAGTGATGAGATGTCTTGGAGAGCAATCATTACTCTTAGAGTGATTGGCATTTGTGCTTACAGGATACCAGGGAGACACTGGTTTAGAATCCAAGTATATGACCTTGTAAAAAATTACTCTGTGGTCTTGACATCAAGGTTGTAATCCTTAAGAGCAAGTGAAAGCGTGAGACTTTCCTTACCTGAGAGATGACCAAGAGAAAAAAATAAAAAGAAAATGTGTATCTTGAAAAGGAATGCTGGTTTTGTCAGAAGGATGCAGCTTGTGATAAATGTGTACCAAAAAGTAATGAAATGCAGAAGGTGGGAGAAATGCACTAATAGCAACAGCAGAAGCGACAGACAAGAATGACTCTTGATGAAAGAGGAACAAATAGATATTTATATAATAATTGTACAATGAGGCAACCCAGAAGAGTCAAAGATACTGAATGACAAGGAGCAAACAGATGAGGACCAGTGTGAGAGTCAAGAAAGCACTGTGTGTCAGGATAGAAGAGAATGAGGAAGTATCAATAGCAAGACCATGAAATTAGCTATGTTTTTCATGTAAAACATTTATTACAAATTTCAGTTTTCACTTAGATAAGTAAATCAGTGTTCATTGATTTTGTACTGTACTCAGTATCAGAACTTAATGTCAATTCACAAAATAAGTATATGGTACAGAGGTTAGTCTCTTAGGTGATCACAGTGAAAATAAATCAACACAAAACCAAAAACTGTTAAAACTCTTTGATTAAGGAAATAATTATTATTAATAGCCTGGTTCTAAAAATTGTGTCTAACATTTTAACCTTAAAACTAGTGATATCTGATTATATGTATTAACTTAAGTCACTGAACATTCTCCAAAGTCTCAAAGTAGTAGTAAATTCATGAGAAGAGATGGATGGTATATTTAACATAGACAGTGGGCCTTTTATTTTATCTGTAGCTTCAATGACAGATATATAAAACTAAATGTAATTTCTACTCCTAGTCTACAAACATGATATTAACAACTCTGTATTATAGCAGATCATCTACTAGCTTTTATTTAGTCACTGCAAAAAGCACTTACTAATAATACTTATATAGTACTCACTGTGACCTGGCAAGCACATTTTATAGGTCACTATATTTTAAATATATGCACACCCTTTAATCCTAAAGGTAAGCACTATCAATTGCCTCATTGTTTAGATGACAAGACAGGCATAGAGTACTTCCCCAAATTGCTTGGAGTTTCATAAGCTACTACTTAATGACAAAACCAAGATTTATTCCCAGACAGATGGGTTTCAGATTCTGTGCTTTTAGCCACTTCACTATATATTGATTCTTAAAAAAGTTTACTTAGCATTAAACAAGTGAAGTGTGCTGTCAAATTAACAACTTGTGTTATTATCATTAGCAATACACTGACAGTTTTAGAGTGAAGCATTTAAGTGGATTTTTAAAATTATAATTCAGATAAGGGCTAAAGCTTTAAACAATGCTAGTGCAAGTATGCATACTAAAAATGTTTAGCATGTGACTGTACTTTTGAATTAAATGAGTATTTAAATTTTAAAATCTGAGTTTTTGCATATGAGCAGAAACTAACTTGAAAAGTCATGAAGTGGGCGCCTGGGTAGCTCAGTTGGTTAAGAGTCTGCCCTCTGCTCAGGTTGTGAGTTGTGATCCTAGGGTTCTGGGATTGAGTCCTGCATTGGTCTTCCTCTCCCTCTGCTGGCTACTCCCACTGCTTGTGCACACACTCTCTCTCTCCTTCTGTGTGTCAAATAAATTTTAAAAATCTTAAAAAAAAAAAAAAAAGGAAAGTCATGAAGTGATCTGGGCCAGTCTTGACATTTAGTGTAATCTGTGTTTGCTTACATGATAGGCTTCCCCAGGTGCTTGTTGATACTGGTAGAATGCCAGTTTTTCAATGACGTTTCCCTATTCATCCATTCCCTGAATAGATAGGCATTTATTACTGTGAATGTGGAATATGTCTCTTACAGTATTTTGCTTTTTTGAGAGACCCTGTTTGTTAACTCATTAGAGTCTAATTCCTCCTGATATAGTAGGTGCTCAATAAATGTTTTTAACCGATGTGATTTTTTTTTAGAAAAATTAAAAACATCTAGAAACCCCAGTGACTCAAATATATTATTTTATATTCAGATGTCACTAATTTTGAATGCTATGTAAAAAGAGACAATAGGGATGCTCATTTACATTAAGAACCACATTATTCTTAAAATGCAAATACAATTTTCTGTTTAAATGAAATATCTTTTTACACAGTAAAGGTAAAGCAGCAGCCTCATGGAGTCAGTGTGTGCCTGCTGGGGTTTATAGAACAGAATGGTGGGAGTGGCACAGAAGGAGAAAGTGGGAATGCAAAGAGCTACTAGATTTTATAATTTACTTAGCACTATTTTTGAACAGAGCCACAAGTCACATGTATAACTTATCATTAAGCAATGTCAGCCCAGCCAAAGAACTAATGAAGTCCCCAAATTATTTACATATCAGATTTTTTTTTCTCTAGACAGAACAGGTGATGAAGACAGCCAAACAAAAAACAACAAAAACAAAACTCACAAACTCATTATTCCTATGCTTGTATATTTTAAATTGTATTAAAGGGTCTTAGTTATAGAGAATAAGGAAAAGTTATAGCTTGAAACATCCACCAAAGGACAAAAAAATTCTTTGTTACTATCAGGAAGGTGATTTCTAACATATTCTGTTGACCAGACAAAAGTTCTATGTTTCTAGAAGATCCCCAACCTTACAGGAAATGCAGGAAATGAAACTGAGAAGACCTAAAGTAAAGAAGGTGATAAGAATGCCAAATTTGTATATTCTACATGTCTGCCTTTCTATGCTGAAGAATTTATAGACCGAAGAATTTATAATCCCTCCCACTTGGTCCTGTTGCTATTACTTGGGACATTTTCCCTTTTGCTTTATGATTAATAGTAAGGAGTTCCTACTTGAGAAACTGGAAATACTGCACACCTAAGATTCAGATAGACCTGGATTTAATTACTAGCTCTACTACTGGGTCTAGTTGGGAAAACAGAATCTGTGTCAAATAGCTCTGTAGTGCCAATTTAATAATGGGACTCAATGACACAGTTGTTGGAAAACATGAAAGGGAAAAGGAACCAAGAGATACCCAGAAGTTCATAGATCATGACTATTACCATCCTAAGGCTGGAGAGTCAGAGGGATGAGAGGTGTTACAGAGCCTAGGAATTGGGGCTACCTGGTTGGAACCATAGTGAGGGCTGCCTTGGGGGTAGCTATATCCACCAAGGGAGGAGTTGAAGTTATGGAGGAGACACATCACCTTGTGGAGACACTGCTCAAAGCAGAGGAACTTACTGAGTCAAGGGGAGAGAACATTGACTCCCCCTTTTTCTCATCCTCCAGTCACCCTCCAGGCATCTCACTGATTGGCTAAAGGCTGGTTAGAAATAAGACTTGAGGGGCGCCTGGGTGGCTCAGTGGGTTAAAGCCTCTGCCTTCAGCTCAGGTCATGATCCCAGGGTCCTGGGATCGAGCCCTGCGTTGGCCTCTCTGTTCAGCGGGGAGTCTGCTTCCCTTCCTCTCTCTCTCTGCCTGCTTCTCGGCCTACTTGTGATCTCTGTCTGTCAAATGAATAAATAAAACCTTAAAAAAAAAAAAAAAAAAGAAAGAAGACTTGAGCAAGGTGATTTGCAGGGAGGAGGAACCTGTGTGATAGGGAATAAAGCAGGGAAAAACAGTTAATGGATATGAGAAGAAAAAGGCAGGTGACTGACACAATCAGATTGATCTCCGTCAAGCAGTTTAAACATCTAAATATCAATTTCTTCTGTAACATTGGGGTAATGCCATCCAATTCATTGCATAGTTATTAAGATTAACTGAAATAACACTTGTAATGTACCTGGAACATATTAAAAGGTATATTGATAATATGTTTTTCTTCTCCAATTTCATCAACTCAAATTAGAGCAAATACAGTACAAAGAAATGCTTAGTGAAAAAGCATACTCCTTGCATGACTTCTTATATATTTGATGTGTAGTTTTTGAAAACAATATCATATAACTTATTTTAGATTTTATCTGTGAAAAGTTAGTAGGTAGCTGAACTTAAACTGGAATATAAAGACCCACTAACTATATAATAGGTATTTTGGAAACATAATGGAACTTGAACTAAATAAGAAGATTTAGTACCAAAGTATTTCTGTGTATCAGCTAAATAACTGAGTTTGTATATGAAAACTGAAGTTCCACATCTTTTTGTTTGAAAAAAAATTTCTTTAGTTTCTTAAATTTATGGGTAAATATTATCTAAATAAAATATTTTTTGATATTACAAATGAAAGATTTTAATTTTTTTTATCAGTTTTACTTACAGAAAATTACCTGAAGTAACTGGCCAATTTGAAAGAATTTATGTGCAGTAAGCTACATTTGGGAAAAAAAGGGGGGTTTAATCAATTTGGTAACTCATTAATTGGATTTTGATATGGTTTAAGTATGAAATACCATCAAGTCATTAAAATGATGATGCTTACCTACATTTACAAATATGGAAATCATATATGATATATTATTGATTAAGATAAGCATATTACAAAACAGCATGGTGGCATTTTTTTATGGATAAGTTTGTATTTATGTGCCAAAAATATCTATAAAATCAAAGGATAAAGATTTTATTTATTTATTTGAGAAAGAGGGCACAAGCAGGGGAAATGGCACAGGGAGAGTGCCTGTGCCAGCAGGCTCCCCTGTGGGGCTGGATCTGGAGACCTTAAGATCATGACCAGAGCCTAAAGCAGATGTTCAACAAGCTGAACCACTCAAGCACCTCACTTTCTGGTATTTTTAAACAGCTTTGTACAATTAATTTCTTCTTACAATTAACATTTGATTTTAAAGAAATGACTATTTATACTCTGATAAATAAGACTTCTAATTTTAATTATTTTTAGTATGGAATTTTAAGACAAATAATTTATATAAATTGCTATTCCAAGCCACATAATAAGTAACAGTTAGTTGAATGAGAACAAAAATACAGTTGGAACTCTAGGCACTTTATATATTGATTCCCAGCTTATGGATGAAACAAACAACTTTTGTTTAATTTAAAATTAGTGAGTTATACATAGACACATGAGCAAAATTGAATTTAATTCTCTTAAAGAATAGTTATTTTTGAACTTAGTTTAGTAAGAAAAAAAATGAGCTTCAAATTTTAAGAAGGACGATCCTACTATGATCTCTTTGTAAGGCACTAGGCAGTGGTCTGGAAGATTGAAGGAAAAACATAAAGCAAATGAGACATATGATATACACTGAAAAGTGTTGCTATTTCTGTTTTTGTCTTTTATTTTGGTTGTCAATATGTAACTAGTTAATATGTAACCCACGGTTGCCTTCGTTTATCATTAATGTGAAATATTTGGGAAAGCTAAATGCCAGCTAAATTTACAATGCAAGGGTCAGAAAAATAAACCAAACCATGATGTTGATGAATGTGAGAATAGAAATGCATGTCAAATGAGTGCTTTTGTGAAAATAAGAGTGCCAAAAGGAAGGATAGTTTGTAATAACAATCACTGATTTTATAGAACTTTACATTTTGTCCAATATAATATATATTGTATTTTTATTTTATATTACCTAGTGAAGCAAGTTAGAGAAATACAAGTTAGGGCAAGTACAATTAACTTTATGAGGAACCTGAGGCTCAGAGAATTAATAACTTCTCTAAATCTCTGATCTTCTACTGTGCCTCATGATTTTTAATGCTAGAGGGCTATATTTGATCACTTCATATAAGTATTTAATACATTGTAAGTCATTTTGAAATAACATATTGACTTAGAAAATATGAGATAATTAATAAAACTTAGTGGACATATTTCTGACACTAATGGTTTGTACCCAATTAGATACTGTCAGTACACCTATTTATCTTTAAAAAATACAGCACAAAGTGTGCCCTACACACATTAAAAGTGTATTTTTTGTCATGATCTATTGAATATCCTACAGAGATAAGTAATCTTTATTCATTAATATCTATAACTATCAAAAGAGTAGCAACAATAATTACAATGTGTTTTTGTCAATATAATGCATTATTGATGAATCTCATTAATATGCCATTATTGTTAGTAGTACTACCCATGTATAATTTAAATTTATGTGTATCTAAAAGATTGATCCAGTCTTTGGGAACTTGGAATTTTAATTGTAAGCAACTTATGAAATCCTAACATCCAGAATCTAAACTTTTGAAAGGCATCTAGAAATACTGAGGATCTAAACAGACAAACAAACAAAGAAACAAACAAGTATAATAAATAGAATGCCCCTTCTATTGTCAGAGAAGCTATTTCTGACCAACAATTGAAAATTTAAAATAAAAATAAAATCCCAGTGACCATTTAAAATCAAAATAAAATTATAATGATATATAATTATATAATAAAACTACCCTGAGGAAGATAAAAATATCTTGTAATACATATAAAAGATAAGGCAGCTCTAACACATGGGAAGCATGACAGAAAATAGAAAAGAAAATGGCAAGAAAAGAAAAAAAATTACACAAAAAGAAGAATATAGTGACAGCATTATTGATGGCAACATAATGTTTAGCTGCTTGTAGAAAATAGGCATATGCCTGATAGCAAAGGAGAAAGTCATGGGTAGGTGGAAAATTACAAGAGATTTGACCAGCCTCTCCTCTAGTGAATACTAAAGAGCCTCCTAATAGTACACTAAAGTTGTGTATGATACAGCCATCTTCAGTGTGAGAAAGGTGATTTATGGTAAAGTAAAAACATTATGTATATTTTCTACCTTGTGTCACAGATACTCTCTACAACTAAGTACATTATTAACCTAAGTATACTCTAATGTGTTTTACATAGTGCATAGTGGTTATTTAGGCTCTTCTACTTTCGCTTTTCTTGCTCTCCCAGGCAATTTATCTCAAACCTTTATTTTTGCCTCTGCAAAAGGGAATTTATATACTCTTTCCTCAAGAATATAAAATGATAGGAAAGATAGATGTATCCAACTAGTTATAATGTAATGAGATTAAACAGCATCATCCTTATATGTTTTATGGAAGTTATTACTTTTATTTGAGGCATTTAGGTAAGACTAGCATTTGTTGTGGACCTTGAGTGACAAGTGGAATGTCAATCAAGGTAGAGTAAGAGCAGAAAACTGCCATGAAGGTAGAGGTGGGGCATGAGCCGTAAAATTATATTAGCATCACAGTAGTTCAGGAGAGTGCAGAAAGCTGAGATGCATAATGGTTGAGTTGTATAAAAGTGTAAAGAGGGGGTGAATTGACAGACGAAATTGGAACTGCAATTTAGGGAAATATTTGCATGAAAGGCTAAGGATTTGGGACTTTATCCTCTAAGAAATTAGAAGTCGTACTCCTCCTTCAGAGGAATGACAAGAATAAGATAACTTTTATTGAGAGAGATGAGATGCTTTCTGGGAAATACTAAGTATTCACAGTCCTTCCACATATAAATGGATCTCATTTCTTTTCCATCTATTCTGTTTAAGTGCAATGGTTTTGAATATGATGTAATGATATTCATTCAATTTTATTCAAATAACATCAATATTTAAATTGTCTTTAATTTGCATGAATGGTTAAACAGGAATGTTTTAGTTGAATTAACAACTTGCAATAACTTCAGAGGAAGTGCTTTCATTCCTTTGAAAAATATCTACTGGTTAAATAAATGTATCCAACTGTGAAAATAATGTGATAAAAATATCTCAATATACATTAAAGTTCGTTGGTTTTGAAAAATAATTGGTTTTAGATAAAAAGCTATTAGAATTAGTAAAAATACCTAATTTAGAATAAAATTTATTCATTTCATGCAATGACTTTGGTTATAGTGGAATGTGTTGGTGATGAAAACAGCAATATGATTTGGTTGACAATAAATAACACTTCTGCTTTAGAAAAACTGAAATGGATTCGATTCATGAATTTAATGGATCAGTAATTTAAATAACTATCCAAGATAGGAAGAATATTTAAATAAGTGTTTTTTTTAAGTAGAAAAATGCAAAATATATTACTACACAGTGTTGTCTAGTATTGCATAGGTTTTAAAGTATTTACATGGCTTTACTTCACTTGATCCCTAGAGTAATCCCTAAAGACAGAAAAAGCAAGTCGTGAAATGTATTGCTATTTTAATGACTTGCCCTGGGTTTCAGGTCTGGAATTATAGTCCACTGTGGTTTTTTTTTCCCTTCATGTCTTCTTCACTAAGATGGAGCCATTCTTAGACACTTTTCCCAAAAATATTTAAATCGTTTTTTTTTTTTTTTAGTCAGTGCTTTCAAAAATTCAGTCAAGTGAGTCAATATGATTGGTTCATCAGATACTTCTCAATGTCATAATGCTTGAATAAGCTGTGCATTTAGACATAAGCTTATTATTTCACTGACTTTCCTTTGTGATACACTTTCAGGTAATGATTTTAAGATGATTTCAAAGGCATTGCCATTTTTAATTTAAAATGTAAATTAAGAGGAATGTCCTCAGGGCACCTGGGTGGCTCAGTGGGTTAAGCCTCTGACTTCAGCTCAGGCCACAATCTTAAAATAAAAAAATAAAAAATAAAAAAAGGAATGTCCTCTGGTTATTGTAAGATTTGTAAAGCCACAACTATATTTCTGTGTATATGTATGCAG
This sequence comes from Lutra lutra, assembly GCF_902655055.1. Classification (NCBI taxonomy): domain Eukaryota; kingdom Metazoa; phylum Chordata; class Mammalia; order Carnivora; family Mustelidae; genus Lutra; species Lutra lutra. Next base: position 33,092,363 of record NC_062287.1, on the reverse strand, counting down.
TGCTACACACTATTACCTATCACTATGTCCTGGGCTTATTTGCAAGTTGAATGCATGCATTTAAAAATATGTATTCTTCAAGGAACCTATATTCTTTGATTTTCTGATAATTCAAAGAATTCATTCAGAGAAATGTGTAGAGTAAACCATTGCTATATCTTTTCATTCAAATGTTGCCTTCTGTATTTTATTCCACTATCTGTAGCACATACATTCTAACAGTTATTTGTCTTAGGGTAGGATAAAAATGTGTCAAAGTCATTGCTCATGAGAGAATGTGGGAACAAATTGAAATGGGCTTGGAGATTATATATGCTCTACCAGAAATAAAAAGAGGAAAAAAACACAAATGACTATAAAATAACTATAATATCACTACTCTAACACATGAAAATAATCACTAAATAGATAAGTTTATTTACCTATACACTATTAGATTGATTTAATTGTGGCTGATCATAGGTTGTTTTGTTTTCTTTTTCTAGGATATTTGCATAATTTGAACTGAAGTTAACAACAGCATAACATAGATAATACCATTTTGTAATGTCTATGTATTTATATAGAGATAATAGATTTCTTAATATTTAAAGTCGCTAAAAATCTCTTTACTCAAATAAATCAATATTAGGATGCCTACCAAAACCTTTGCTTACATCTATTTTTGAAACACAAGTCAGTATCAATATAATTAATCTAATAAGAAATTACAAACAAAAGGGCGTCTATTTTCAGGAACAGTATTTACTTAATTTTCAGGAACAGTATTTTTAGGAACAGTATTTTCTTAATTTTAGCAATAAGAATTGTGTACTTTTAGATATTAATTTCTTTCTTACATAAAAAATAATTTATAATTTGATTTGGATGATATCTTTCTCTTAGGGTGAAACCTGTATATGCTGAAAGCAAAAAGTCAGTCTGCATATAAAGAAGAGGAGTAAGGAAAGGGAGGAGATAAGATTTTTAAAATGAATATAATGTTAAACTAAAAGACAACAGTTTGGGGAGAATTATACTCATGACATATTTTCCTGAGTGAATAAAAATTTACATTTAAAGATAGAGTAAATTTGATGTATCTTGATTCTGTTAGAAAATGAGCATTTCTATGTACCTCATTTACCCTTTTAGGTACTTGAGGGTTCCTCCTCCATGTAAGTGATTAGGTAGCATCAATGAGATTAGAACTAACACACTTATTATTCATTTATGGCTTCAATGATATCAAGAGTGTTAGATTTTGTTAACATAAAAAATATTTACTGACCCACTTATTAATGAATGTTTAGGGTGATAAACTAGATTGTAACAGATGAATTTCCATCATGCCTGTGGTATTATCCCTAAAGGAGCAGGTATTAACCTTAGAGAGTGACATATTTGACAAAGAGTCCTTGTAAGGCACTATAATCAAAGCAGTACAGTTTGGATGTCTGCTTAGTTTCCTTGAGGTAAACAAAATTTCCCACTTACGTAGATGAGAGGCCTAAAGAACTGAAGACTTTATGATAGGCTCACCTACACCAAGGGGGACTATCAGGGGAAAGGGAAAAAAAAAAATCAGCACTCCGCCATGACATTTTCTTAGTTCAGCTTTATGGCAAAATAATTGCTAGCAAATGCTGTTCTTCTCTGAAGAAAGAAAGCTATAGTTCTGGATTGTTTAAAGGAAAATATTAATTGTCTAATCCACGTATTCTATATAAATACAATAACAGGTCATTTTCCTTTAATCGTTTAGACACATTTTTCTTTCAGTTACTTTATTCCATACCCCATATTCATAGCATGCTTAAATTTCTCATGTCTTTACTAGAAATTGTTTTTCAGGGACTAAAAGGTTTCCACAAGAGATACTAATGGTTTCACACTAGTCACCAACTTGATTTTTTTCTGCTTCTCAGCTGTCTTTAGTTTCACAGTCCAGAGACCATCTGTCTAGACAGGTGTTATCTCACTGGTATCTAAAAGTAGAAACTGAACATCATTATTTTTGAAATCTATTTAGAAACTGCAACTCTAGTGATAACACAGTACTGGTCTAAACTGTGCACTGTTACAAATCTCTTCCTTAGAACAGATGGACTGAAAAAAGGCTTATTTTGCATGCACCAGCTGTGAACCTAAGTAGTATATGGGAACTATGTGTCCCACTTTATATTGCACAGAAAAATCAGGAAATTTAATAGGTATTTAATATCAAAAGTTTTTGCAGTAAGACATTTATTTACTAAATTAATTTTTTAAAAAGTCTACTTTGCAGTAGAATACAGGTAAAAACAAAGAAAGGAAACCCCCATCTTATAGCTATCACTATAAAGTAAATTCTGCTGAAAAGTAACTTGAAGCCTATAAATTTATGGACCTTGACTATACTCTATAACTTTTAGACTGAAAGACATAGTTTTCTTTATTCCAAAGTTAAAATGCTTGGTACTAGGGCTATATGTGTATTTTATTGTATAATACTAAAGAACTGATTTTTATTAACATAAATAAAGATTCTATCACAAAAGAATATTTAATTACATCACAGAGTCACACTCTTCCTTACAACACACACACACACACACACACACACACACACACACACACACACACTTTTACAGAATCACTTGCTGTACTAGAGATGCAGTTTTTGCAGTGGTTACATGTATGCAGTTGGTATCTTGTTGAATGCCCAGGTCCACTAATTCTTAGCTATGTTGCCTTGGAAAAGTTACTTCCCAAGTTATTGAATATTTTGATGCCTTAGTGTTGGTTGTTTTCCTATGTGAAACAGGGATAATAATCCCTAAATGATAAAGTTGATGTGAAGATAAATGACAAGATGAATATAAATCACTTAGAAACAAACTAATTTAGGGGCACCTGGGTGGCTCAGTGGGTTAAGGCCTCTGCCTTCAGCTCAGGTCATGATCCCAGGGTCCTGGGATCCAGCCCCGCATCGGGCTCTCTGCTCGGCAGGGAGCCTGCTTCCTCCTCTCTCTGCCTGCCTCCTCTACCTGCTTGTGATTTCTGTCTGTCAAATAAATAAATAAAATCTTTAAAAAAAAAAGAAACAAACTAATTTAATGGGCAGACAATGAGTATTTGCAGCTAGCATTATTGTTATTATTTCTGTGTTCTAAGTAGGCTAATGTGTTTTGTCACATATCACCTGTCCTCGAAATCTATTTTCCTGAAGGAGAAATAGCTATCAAGTTTGGACAGGTTAAGTTGAAGTTGGATTTTATTATTTCATCATTAACATTTATTTTGCTATCTTGGGAATTTATGTCAATTTTTTATGAAAAAGTATACATCTGATATCTGAGTTAAAACAGTCAAATTACATTAGATGTTTGGGAACAAATGTTTATAAATTAATGAGAAAACCAATGAAGTATTTTTTTCTGGTTTGTTTATGACCTGTAAGCAATATGTTTACAGAGAGGAAACAACCTAACCTCTTCTACCTACCTAAATATTTTGCTGTGTGTGGTTTGAAAGCATTTTCTTTAACTTTTTGTTCTCCTTTGTCCCCCTCCTTACCCTTCTTCTGCCCTCACCTAGTGCTCCTCTTTCTCCTTCTTCTCTCCCTCCCCCTCCTCCTTCTAGTTTTTCATAGCAGGTCTTCTTGCAAGGAAAAGTATAGTTAAGAAATAATATAAAGTGAGTCTCAGAGTGGTAAGAGAGACCAAGGTAAAGAAACAAATAGATGATGTCAAAGCAATCTTCCTGCACTTTTTGATCTACCCTAAAGATTAAATAAATTACAGTCTACTTTTGGAGCCAGGAGTTTACGCAAACCATAAATGCTAAATATATTTGTTTTCTTGGCTTTCTTTTATCTTGCACCTATATTACAAATTGTCATGTTTAATTAAAAATAATGAAATCGTAGATGTAATAATTAGGTATATAATATTAGTTATTTATTGTTAAGCTTTAACATGATTAGGAGCCAGAACAAATAAAAGAGAAAACAAAATTCATCTTTTGGGTTAAAAATCTAAATTAGATGAGGGAAAAAAAGTAAAATACATTGAAAAAGATCATTTCTCCACAACATATTATAAACCACTAGAAAAATTAGATCAAATAAAACTTAAGACAAGGGGTAAAATGACACATATCTCACTTGTGTGTGTGTGTGTGTGTGTGTGTGTACCACAGATACATAAAGGATAGCCTAAATAACACACAAAATAACATAAAATTTTAAAAAGTGTGCTTAGAGATCTTGAAATGTAAAATTGGCTGTAATATAAACTGGGTCACTCTAGAATGCACTAAAATGTATTTCTCATATGACTTTTGCAAAATAAATAAAATTTAATATGATGTATTTCTGCATTGCTGCTGGAAAAAGAAACTTGTTAATTATTACTTCTCTATAGGAATAGATAGCAGAACATATTTCTCTAATAGCACAGTAGTAGGTGGTAAGGAACACTATATAAATGCTCATCCCCCTTCCACCTCTATGTCATGTGGTTGCTTACCATTTTAATCTTTACATTCTCTTCATTAGGTCAAAAGATTTTGACTGTTTTAATCCTTCTAACTGTTTCTTAGTAACATTTTCACATTCACTCAGCATATCCTATGTGACCATTAACAAGATTCTTTTATCATCTCAATTTAGAATGATTTTCATATCATAGGCCAATAGAAAAATGAGGGAATTTTGCACTAATATGAATTTCCTAATCTCAAGAGTTAAATTGTTCCCCAAAAAGTTTTACATAAGTCTTAACCTCTGGACCTGTGAATGGGACCTTATATGGAGAAAGAGTCTTTGTAGTTATAGTTAGGTGAAAGATCTTGAAATGAAATCATCCTGCCTTACCTGAGTGGGCCCTAAATCCAATGACATGAGTCGTTATATAAAAAGAGAACACACAGTCAGAAGAGAAGACATGCAAGAAAGGAACTATGTGAAGATGGAAGCAGAAGCTGGAATCATGCCAAGCCTTGGCCGCACCCCAAGGAATGCCTGGAGTTACCAGAAGCTGGAAGAGCCAAAGAATTCTCCTCTAGAATCCTAGAAAGACTGAGTATTTGATGACATCTTAATTTTGCTCTTCTGGCCTCCAGAATGGTCGGAAAATATAGCTTTGTTGTTATTTGTGGTTATTTGTTTTGGCAGCCCTCAGAAACCAATACATGAAGTTTGATCTCTACATGCATAGAATGAAGCATGCAAAATGAATGTCACAGCAAATGTGGAAGGAAGAAAAATGTAAATAAATATAACTTTAAATTTTAAGTGTATATTAATAAATTGCTCACTAACCCTGGGCTTCTCAGCACAGGCACTATTGATAATTAGAGGGGTAGTTCTTTGTTGTGGGGAACTGTTTTGTGCATTTGGGGATGTTTAGCATTATCCCTGCCTTTATCTATGGTAGCAATGCCCTCTGGAGCAATGACGACCAAAAATTTTTCTAGAAGATCAGGACTAGGGTAAGATCAATGAGGCGCTCACCATGGGCACAACACGTAAGGGCGTGTCAAACACCAAGTAATCAGCATAAAGAGTACTTAATGTGATATTTTAAGTAATAGAAGTTAATGCAAAAAATTAATGATAAAATAGTAAATTTTTATTTTATTTTATTTTTTTATTTTATTTTATTTTTTAAATTTTATTTATTTGTCAGAAAGAGAGAGGGAGAGAGAGGGAGTGAGCACAGGCAGAGTGGCAGGCAGAGGTAGAGGGAGAAGCAGGCTCCCTCCCGAGCAAGGAGCCCAATGTGGGACTCGATCCCAGGCCCCTGGGATCATGACCTGAGCCGAAGGCAGCCGCTTAACCAACTGAGCCACCTAGGCATCCCAAAATAGTAAAATTTTAAAGACAGAAGTAGTACCATTACTAAATATGCCCTGGTTGAGGGGAGGAGGCAAATTGCCCTCTGATAACTACTGCACAAACCTAAGCTAAGCGATGGTACTGTTTTGATGATGATTTGATCTGTTCATCATTCTTACTAGTCTCCTCATTATTAGGAGGAGAGGTTAAGAATTTCTGGCTCTGGAAGTAGACAGGTCTGCAACCGCTTAATATGTGTCCTTAGGTGTAGGTTAACTTCTCAGCTTTCTTGTCTGTATATTGGGTTAATGAGTACATTTATCTATAAAATTTATGAAAATGTCTGACAAAATTTCTGTAAAGTGTGTAGCACAGTATTTGGAAAGTGCTCAGGTGATGATAGCCATAATCATCAAAGAATAACAAATGCTATAAAAGATCTTCATTCTCTAGTTTTAGAGGAGCTTTATTTAAATTTAAGAAACACTTGTGTGAAGACCACGGTGTGTCCCAGACATATTAAGTGTGCTAAGTTGTGTTAACTACTGTAAATGTTATTCATATCATTGTATTTTATGCCACCTAAATAAATATCACAGAATTTTAAAATCAGACCCAGCCCCACAGTGTGATATCCCTATAGATTCTTAATAGCATCTAATTATGCAACAACTCTTAAGTGGTCTCTTAACAGAATTTGTGATTATTCTTATTTTAAACCCCACTCCCATACTTCAAACATGACAGAGACAATAACATCATTTTTCTGCTGTTTTCTGCTGAAATGGCTACTGTAAATGGAAAGGTTCTACCTCTGCAGTAGTAGCAGTAGTGAGGGACAGAGAGAGGTGAGTTTAGAATTTGGAAAATTATACATTGTAATGTATACATATACATTAACATACATTATAAAATTATGAATATAGACTTATTGCATATCACATTAATAGTAAATATATGACACACATATAAAATTATAGAAAACATTAGATACAATGTAGGACCTATAATTAACTTCTTAATAGTAAAGTTTAGATATTACAATAACTAATTTAGATATCATTTATATAGGGTAGTAAAGATCAGTTTATGACATAGCCACATACATAAACACTACATTCTTTTTTTTTTTTTAAGATTTTACTCATTTATTTGACAGAGAGAAATCACAAGTAGGCAGAGAGGCAGGCAGAGAGAGTGGAGGAAGCAGGCTCCCTGCTGAGCAGAAAGCCCGATGTGGGGCTCGAACCCAGGACCTGGGATCATGACCTGAGCCGAAGGCAGCGGCTTAACCCACTGAGCCACCCAGGTGCCCCTAAACACTACATTCTTAAGTAAATAGATTAACATACAATACAAAATTAAATAGATGACTTAAGCTTATAATGTTTCTACCTTCAAATTACTTGGTTGTAATGCATGTAATTGTTGAAAAGCATTGACTATCAGTGTTAATAGAGAAATTTGTTATTATGCACTTTCTTTTATAACTGAAAACAAAACATGTAACAGCCTTGACATCATAACATCATCTTTCTTGTAAAGAGCTCTCTGCAAATGTCAGCTAAAAAATAAGATACATAAAAATTTTTCAATGAAGAAAAAATAAACACATTATTATATGCATCTTTTTAACATAAACAATGTAAGGCTTATCTTACAAGATCAAAATTCACTGAGAAAAGGATAGAAAGAAGAACTCATAAAATACAACTGGAGAACAAAATGTCACCTTAGGAGATATCTATCCTAAATGCTGTTTTATCGAACAAGTGATAGCTATAAATGTTTCCCATTTTTATTATCCATGTCCTTCTTATAACTCATAAAACCATATAGATTTTTCATTATATGTGCTAGGAATCCTAGAAAATGATGCTCCTAGCATATTGAACAATAATAAAAGAGAAATATGTTACAACCATTTTAATAGAACTGACATTGGTACCAAAAAATAATGGAACATACATACATACATACACAAGTGGCTCTCTATTAAAGTGTATCTATAATATGAACAGATTTTGATAATATTAATCTTAAAATTGCATATTGGGTTTTTTCTTCAGCCATGTTTTGAGGACATTTAACTTTCTTTCCCTAGAAAATGTGTGGGAACACTCTAATGCTCTTGGTATTGCCCTTTAAAATTCTATATTCCATCATAGTTTTAATTAGTCTTTATGTGGTCAATAAATATGTTTAGTTATTTCTCTATATCAAGAAGATTTTAAGGAACTTAATTTTGAGTTCCCATGGGATGTATTATATGAACTAAAGATGCATTAATAGTTCTGATCAGGTTAAAGTCTACATTGCAGTAAGATTCTAAGGTAAGATGGGTTTTGAAATAAATCATTGCCATGAGTTTTATCTGAAGGAAAGGGAATTAGTTATTTTACAAGATTGGAGTGTACATTGCTTGTTGTTTATATTCCTTTTTAATTAATTTCAATTCTCTCATAAGTTAAAAGAATAAAGGTAATTCTTCTGTGGTGGTTTGTAGTAGAATACCTCGAAGGAAGGATAGCTTCAAAGGAGATTAAAGCGGACTGTGTTTTTATATGAGAAAGGTGCGTTATACTAGTTTACCCTTCACCAAAAAGCAGACTGACTCTAAAAGTACTATAATGCTAAAAATGCACTTTGAAATTCTGAGTTGGTTGGTTTAGATGTGATTCATATCCTAAAGCATTGGCCCTAGGATAAAATATGATGCTGGCACAACCACCATATGCTGTCTCCTCTCCTCAGTTATTTTATTAGATGCATATTTCCTACACATAGGAAAGTGTGCAATTATGAAAGATAAGTATTCTTAAGATTGAACATTTAGGTCTGCAACACAAGTGAGAGATCCAAAAGGAGTTACTGGAAATGAGGTAAATACTGTATCTTTTTTTTAATGCATAGCTCATGATGTGCATGTTCTTTTACAAACAAGTGCCTCATAATCATGTAAACAAAATATCTAAAATCCCAAATATAAAGTTACCAATTAAAAGATGTCAATTCTTTGCACTTATTTTATTTTTCATGGAATAAAAAAAATGATTTAAGTAAAACTGTGGCGTGAATCTTTGAGTTACTCTTTATTTTTTTCATCACTGATAACCTTTATATAGAGAAGGAAAGACTTTTCAAAATTCAGATTTTATGCTTAATTAATGGGAACTGGAAGTTGTGATAAGAAAATTAACTCAGCAAATATCTGCATTTCTTTTATAGCTTTTTACTTCAATATGAGCATACATATTTTGTTATAGTAGTGAAATTATCTTCAAGATTATGACAACTAATAAGTAAATGCAGTTAAATAGAAAATTAATAACTTCAATTATTAATATGATCATTGTCCCAAACATTTACTAACCATCTCACTACAAATAATGGTCATATTATGTGTATGTACATATATATGTGTAATTACACATATATATGTATATGTTCACATATTACATGGACTTTTTCTTTTAATAAATTTTCTGTGTGTAGGTATATATGATGTGCATGTATGCATGTATGCATACATGTCTGTCTACATATACTAACCCAGTATATTTTATACTTCTGGAAACACAGGGATAATGTAATTTTTGATAATTGCATATATCTTAACCAAAATTATTTTTAGTTTCTTATTTCTTATTTGTATATAACTCTGCAGTTTACACACTATGTCTTTGCACATTTTCTTATGTGGTGCTCACAATATCCCTGTGGGATAGATAATAATTTACTTATTTACAAAAAAAGAAACTTAAAGTTAAGGTACGTATGAGACTTCCCAAGGTTACACAGAAAGAGAGATTCAAAACTTGCAAGTGCCTCTTTATGCCAGATATGCTATTATACCATGTATCCAATTCCATCATTCCTGTTTTTAAAATAAGCAAAATGTGTCTGAAGAACACCAAGTGATTACAGATAGTTGTAGATCAAGTTAGAAGCAGAGGTAATAGAACCATCAACATTTGAATTATCAGTTTACTTCCAAGCTGCTGCTGGATATTGCTTCCCTAGGGATAATGGCTTCCAGTAAAACATAGTCTGCATTGCTTATATGTAACAGAAGTAAAAACAGTCATAAACAATTCCTTTTTCTTTTAGTTATAGCAAACCCCCTTATATAAATGTGAACTTATACAATTACATCAAATAATGACTACTATACTCAAATAATACATGAAGAATTTATTCTATTAATTCTTAGAATCCTTCATAAGCTGACCTATCTAAATGGATCCAAATAATATTTATTGTCTTAAGTTCTAGATATTTAATAATGAACACAATAACAATCAGGCACCTGTCCTCTCAGAGTTAATTGCCTGGTGAACACAAGCAAGTAAACAAACATTTAAATAGATCAGAAAATGTATATTATGGTAGGAATAGTATCCTATAGCATAAGATGCAAACTCAGAGGAGGCTCTCCTCACTTGGGATTGGGAGAGTCTTTCCTGACCTTCTCAAGGAAGTAAACTTCTAATTAAAACCTAAATAGTGCAGTATCCATACAAGAAGAATGAGCTGTCAAGGAGAAGAGAAAGGAATACTTGAGTATTGATAAGAAGGAATAGGAGGTCAATGGGCATTTGAGCTCTTTCCAAAATGTGGCTATTGTTGATAAATAATGCTGCTATAAACATTGTGGAGCATGTGCTCCTTTGAATTGGTATTTGTGTATCCTTTAAGTACTGATAAATGGATAAAGAAGATGTGATATACTGTATCTATATCTGTATCTATCTCTCTATATCTATATATATTACTCAGCCATAAAAAAGAATGAAATCTTACTGTTTGCAATAATGTGGATGGAACTAGCATGTATTATACTAAGCAAAATAAGTCAGTCAGAGAAAGATGAATACATTTGATTTCACTCATATGTGGAATTTAAGAAACAAAAGGGATGAACATGAGGAAGGTGAAAAAAAAGGAAGGAAGTAAAACATCAGAGACTCAACTATAGGGAACAAGCTGAGGGTTGCTACAGAAGGATGGGCTAAATGGGTGATGGGTATTAAGGAGAGCACTTTGATGAGCACAGGGTGTTATATGTAAGTGATGAATCACTAAATCCTACTTCTGAAACTAATATTCCACTATATGTTAACTAACTAGATTTAAATAAACACTTGAAACCTTAAAAAAAAAAAAGAAGGAATAGCAAGTGTAAAGTCAAGAAAGTATATAATTTGAATTGGAAACATTGCTAAATGGTTGGATTATGGACTGGGGAGTGGTAAGAACAGTAATGAAAAGAGAGGTCCAATTATGGATTTAGTGTGGAATAGCTCAATTTTCCAAAACACATGTATGACATTAAGTAATGATTCCCTTTGGAAATATTAAACGCAGTGTTGGCCTTGCAGTGCAAATAGCTGTAAGAAACTCACAATGCTGTAATACCTTTGCCATTATTAGACTATAATGTTTCAAAAATAGTCTATAATTTAACATGTTAGACTGTCCTTAACAGCATACATTCTATAAGAGAAGAAAATCCCGTTTGGTCTTTCAGTCACGCATTAGCATTGATTTAGCATAAGAGCTTTGATGAGGTGGGGAGTCAATGTTTCCCATTACTGAGGAAGTTTTGCCTCCTGGTGTTAGTGGGTTCTAATCACTTTAATCGTCAATCTCTATCTTATTTTAAAATGTTTAGAAATATTTCAGAAATGGAAATCAGGAAAAATAAGATGATATGAAACAGAGTTTCCAGGTGATCTATTATGGACAAATAGTGTGACGAAGAAATCAATCTTTATATCTTTTTTTTTTAAGTCACTGAGTTGTTTTTTTTTTTTAAAGATTTTATTTATTTATTTGACAGAGAGAGATCACAAGTAGATGGAGAGGCAGGCAGAGAGAGAGAGAGAGAGAGAGAGAGAGAGGGAAGCAGGCTCCCTGCTGAGCAGAGAGCCCTATGCGGGACTCGATCCCAGGACCCTGAGATCATGACCTGAGCCGAAGGCAGCGGCTTAACCCACTGAGCCACCCAGGCGCCCCAAGTCACTGAGATTTTAATTCGTAATTACAAAATAGGTCATACTGACCAATGGAAATATTTTCAGAAAACAGTCTAATTTGTCTAGTTTTCATAAGTAGTATTAATAAAATTAAAGAATGTGCCTATCCAGAGCCAGTTACATAATTTTCAGGGCCCACTTCAAAATGAAAAATGAGAACGCCCTTGTTAAAATAGTATTAAGAATTTCAAGATGGTAAGAGCAACTATTACAGCAAGCTCGGTGTCCTGAGCATGTGGCCCTATGTAACTGCACAGGTTGGGCACACATGAGGTCTTCCTGGGATATATTAGATGTATAAGTGAAAACACGTGTTTTATGTGTATATTTACAGGGGCGGTATGAGTGTAGGAGTTGGTTGACCAAAATCTTGAAAAGGGGAAAATTCCCGACATAATTTTTATTTATTTTTTTTTTAAGATTTTATTTATTTATTTGACAGAGACAGAGAGAGGGCACAAGCAGGCAGAAAGAGAGAGAGAAGCAGGTTCCCTACCAAGCAAGGAGTGCGATGCAGGACTCAATCCCAGGACCCCAGGATCATGACCTGAGCTGAAGGCAGCCGCTTAACCAACTGAGCCATCCAGGCATCCCGATTTTATTTCTTTGAAAAAAGAATATTTGAAGGATGTTTCCCCATTTTCCCACAACATATGTAGTGATATTATCTGCTAAACTTTTTCTTTCTCTTGAGATGATATTGACATTTTGGAGTTAAGAAATATAGAAAAGTTGGGAAGTCACTGGTGTATAGTGAGCTGAAATTCAGTAATGCAGTCAAAATTTTCTTCTGATAGATATATGAATCAGGAATGTAATATGTTGAATCATGGTCTCTTTTAAAATATCAGATTATAATTATTTTGAATATTTATAAAATTTTTATTTAGTGCTTGTAAAATTCATATGGATATAAGACATATATAGTTTTAGATAAAATAAGTGCAGAGGTCTACTGAGCTTTTAAGTACTATGAAACCATTTAATGAATTCTATGAAAATTTTGTGAATTCTTTGTGTGTGCAGATTTAAAAAAAACTTACTCTTGTTGCTTACAGTAGTTGAATTAGCATGACTCTAGGCTTTCATTAGACAATCATGTACAAAAAAATTTTATCAGCAAAATTAGTCGTTATTCAGTTCACTGAGCATATTACTTCGCTTGTTTCTTATATTTCTGACAAGGAAATCCCTTATCTCAACTTTATTTAATTAAAACTATTTTCTAATAATATAGATTAATAGTCTACCTAAAAATTACTTTCAGTAAAATGTAAAATTTTTTAACAGCACAGCCTATAATTAATGTTGAACAAAAAAGACATGTTACAATGAAGATTTCAACATCACACTGAATTTCATGTGGTTCCTTTGAGTCATTGCAATCTATAAATTAGTTTATTTTAATCAAATATTTATTAGCTATTATATACAGCATCTCTAATGCTGCTATAGATTTTAACCAAAAATGAACAAATAAACTTCTTGACCCTCAAGAAGTTTGTGTCATAATCTGAACTATGTTTTTCACAGGAAATGAACTGATTTGCCATAAATAGAAATAGCAAGATATTAACCTCAAAAGTCATTATTCTAATTGAAAGTGTCAAGATGTGAATTTATTAAAATAAAATAAATTAAATAAGAATTTTCTATTATAGAAAGAAATAACAAAGCCTGAGTGCACAGGCTTCATTTTGTTGGCAGAACCATCAACTAAAAATATTTATAGAGATAATGCATTTGCCACTCGTTTGAATGCCTTAAAATCCATGAATGATGTTAAATTTTTAGGGAAATGGTTAACACATTTATATTTAAGTTCCTTTCAGAGATCTAAACAAAGAGCTAATTTCAATATTGTAAAAACAATATTGATGCTACAGCACTGAATTGTGCTAGCTTATTTTTTGTAATGGTAAATTAAAGAAGTGCCTTACTGGGACACCAGGGTGGCTCAGTCGGTTAAGTGTCTGACACTTGATTTTGGCTCAGGTCATGATTTCAGGATGCTGAGATGGCTGGTTCGTCCCTGGGTTTGGTGCCTGCTTAGGATTCTCAGTCTCCCTCCCCTCTGTCCCTCCCCCCACTCATGAGCACACACACACACACTCTCTCCTTTTCAAATAAATAAATAAAATTTAGAAAAAAAGAAACAAGAAAAATCTTAAACAATTTAACTTTAAAAAGTGCCTTACCAATGTTCAGCAGATGGTTATCTCCAAAATTCTGTCTACTAACATTGATTTCCAAGTTCAGTATAAGAAATTTCTGTGCTGGCTGTGCATTCTTTTTGCTACTCATTTTCCATACATTCCCTTTGCAATTTGAAATGAATTTCAGTAGACTTTACAATGATATGAGGTTTACAAATAGCACCCATATATCTTTTGTAAATGCCAATATTAAATTCAAATCTCAAATTTGCCTTGATAGTGATGTAATAGGCAGCCATACTAGTAGATGTTCTCACATACAGTTACAAAAATCTGTATTAACTAAAATATAATCTGTTACTTTCCATAATATACATAGTATATAGAAATAACATGTCATCAGTCCTCTGAAATCGTATCCTTTGTTCTTTACACCTTATCTTCTCAGCTAGTTCAGTGCTAATTTATTTTAATATCACCTTATGTAAAAGCTCTCTGTTTAAATTTAATTTACTGGCCTTTCATCAGTCCTGTTTCTTTGTCCTAGGGATACAATACCATAGTAGTGGAGAAAACTCTTATATCAGCAAAAGTATTACATTATGACACTAATAACCTTTTGGGAATGCCTAGAACTTTCTTCTATTTTTAAAACAAGTTATTTCATTGATATGGTGGATATATTTCTTTAAATAGCTCAGTAATTACTTTATTAGGTATAAAAGACTGATTTGGTTAGTTATAAGGTTATTTACACAATAAAGTTTTAAAATCCATGGAATAGAAATACCATTTTTAATCCTCAAATATTAAGAAAAAATAAACAAATACACATCTAAGCCATCTCCATTAACTCTCTCCTCTTATTAAAATAAAATATATTACCTTGAATATAGTAATCAAACATATACTTATTGTTTGAGTAACATCAGAATTATTCAAGTTGATTTCTAGTGTACATTCATCTGTCAAGCCATCTCTGAGTGTTGTACATATATACAGGACCTTGTATGGGAGGTCATGAGAAGATGTATGGCATACTGAATATCAAACACTGGGAACAGATCCTAGCTCTCCCTGGAAATAATAAACTGTGTAGCCTTTGGCAAAATATTTAAATTAATTAAGCTTCCATTTCTTTATCTGTTAATGGGCATAAAAATAACCACCTTAACATCTCTTACAGGACAATTGAAGATAAATATAATGAAACATATATAAATGTGTCAGTTTAAAATAATGTCTTGTGTATGTTTATTATCATGTAGAGGTAAAATGTAAGTTAGAAAAAAGGGTTGACATGAAAGAGTGTATTGTTCTTTGAAAAGATAAAACACCAGCACATAAATACCAATCCACAGAATAAAATGTGGGAAGCAAAGAAAGGAGAAACATCTAGTACTTAAGTACTCAAGAACATAAATGAACAAACATAATTGTTTAAAATTAAGGAAAGATTTTGGAATGAAATCCCATTTTAAATAGGCTCATCTATGAAAGAAGGGGTTAGATGTAAAAGATTGAAGATGATTTGTTTTGAGAACCAACCACACTGTTCCATATTGAATTTAACCTTTTTATACATATGGTCAAACTTCCCTCTAAAAGCATTTACTAATTTTTACTTTGGAATGAGATTGCTGTCATTACTAACCCTTCACAATACAAAGACAATAATATTGTAAGTATTTTCATATTTTATTTCAATTCAATTTCTTTGATTGCTAGAGAAGCTGAAATTTTTCATGTATTCATTAACCATTTGTGTTTCCTCTTTAGTGAATTTACTGGCTGTGGCTTGTGTCTATATTTTAATATGCATTTACTTTATATAAAACTAGCTTCCCAAGAAAGAAAATATAAAAAAAATAATAAATAAAAAAATAAAACTAGCTTCCCCACAATTTATCTATATACATAATATTGTGAAGAATATATTAGTAGTGGGGGGAAACACTTGAAATTCTCTTTAAATTCAATCCGTTTTGGTCTCAGCACTAACTTTTCATCTTGGATCTATTTGCATAGACAATGGTGGATACTACATGGACTAGTGGAGAATGGGGAGACTCAAATATTTAAAAATTTAGTAAAGAAAGGGGACTCAACAAAAGATAAACATAACATAAAATAGTAAGAAAGGTGAGAGGAAAATCATTAAAGAATGGTATCCTCTAACTCTAGAGAGATTTTCGCTCAGGAAGAAAGAATTGTCTCATTAAGTAGATTGTTTCTGAGAGTTTGAGAAAAGCGAACTATTGGGAAAAAAAAGTTATGTTTATTTCTTTCATCACTAAATTAAAATTTGAAAACTTTATAAGCAGATATAGAAAAATGTATACATGTACAAAAAGTGTAGAAATCATAAGTATACAGTATGAAGAAATCTCACAAACTGAACTCATCCATATAATCAACACAGTTTGAGAAGCTGAACATTGCCATCATGTGAGTGGCCTCATTTGTACCGTTTCAGGTCACTATCCACATATAGATTTGTTTGTCCTGTTGTAAGCACTTATATGACTGTAATCATACACAGCACATAGTTTTGAGTCTAGTTAGATTTATCCAGGGTATAGGCTGTAGTGATAGTTTGTTTCTTCTCATTGCTGAATTTTTTTTTCCACTGAGTGAATAGATCACAATTTAATTGATGATTTCTGCTGCTCAATGGTAGTTTCATCTAAGACACTATTATGAGTAGTGGTGCCATGAATATCTTTACACTTATCTTTAAAGAAATATATATAGATGGTTTTGTTAGTATATAAATAAGAATGGGAGTGGTGGGTCATAGAGTAGATACATGTTCTGCTTTAAAGGATGTTTAGAAATAGGCTTCTAAATTTAGTTATGCCAAATTATATGCCCAGGTTAATATGTGACGGTTATCTATCACTTGTTTCAAATCCTTGCCAGTCATCAGTCAGTATTTTTTGATTATGGCATTTTCATGGATTTGTATTGTATCTCATTGTGGTTTTATTTCATATTCTTCTGATTACTAATGAATCGGAACCATTTTTTCATATGTATAGTGAGCATTTTGTTATCTGTGACTTGCTTTTCCTCTCAGTGCTGCTGGCTTAAATTTAACACTACTATTAATTCACACAGGATAGTGATTAAGAAATTTAGATAACATGGGTATGGCAGATTTTTGGGGGGTTATGCTTCCACTCGTTTATCAGTTATATTCTAAGTATTCTCCTGAAGTTGTGTGTACAACTTCAGCATTCATCTGAGAATATATGAAAAGAATATCATTTGCTTAAAAGAATAAAGTTGCAAGAGAATTCACAAGATGATAACATCAGTAACACCTCCCGAGTTGAACCTTATAAAATTATATTTTTCTAAAAATCTGAAATATAAAAATAAGTTAAATTAAGTAAGAAATTTGAATAAAAATGCCCCAAAATAATTCTTAAAATTTTGAGTCACCAGTATTTAATCTAATTTCCCAACAGCGTTGGAAAAATATGTATAACACAACTTAAGTACCTCTTATATCTATCATAGAGAAGATTTTGGGTTGGATAAATATACAAATTATCACTTTATATATCAATAGAAATATTTTAGCTGCTTTTTAAAAGTCGTAAAATTAATGTTTTTTGTTTAACATTTTTTGTTCTGTTTTTGTTTTGTTTTGTTTTTTTGAGAGAGTGTGTGAGAACCAATAGTGGGGAGAGGCAGAGGGAGAGGGAGAGAGAATCTGAAGCAGGCTTCTTGCCCAGCATGGAGCCCAGTGTGGGGCTCAAACTCGCCACCCTGAGATCATGACCTGAGCTGAAATCAAGACTTGGAGATTTAACTGAGTGAGACACCCAGGCGTCCCTTGAATGTTTTACACTTTCAGTCCATCAATTCCATCTTTACCAATCATATTGCCAACTAAATAGTCTCTGTTATCAATCTTGCGGGTAATGCTGACAAAGACTGTAACAGGAAAAGCTTAGAAATGAAGAGCTATGGATTCATGGTCCATGTTTGGCAACTAATTTCAGTAAATCTCAAATACTGGATTAATTTTACATACATTTTTTGAAATAACCTTTATGTCATAGTAAAAATAAAATACAAAGATACCACACATGTAAAAAACTTGATCAATTTTTCTCAAGATTTTAAAAGATAAAGCTCTGGGTTTATTAATAACTTATAAGAACCACACATTGCACATAATTTATCAGGGCTGTAAATATGTCCTTTGACATATATAAAATTAAAAATAAAATGTTTTAGTCAAAAACAGCTTTACTAAAACACAAGTACACAATGAAACACTAATATATCTTCAACAAAGAGCTTAGACCTAGCTTCAAACAGATCATTATTATTTTGTTTTACTTTTTTCCTTAGTCATTATTGAAGTAAATTGGACATTTCAAAGTTTTTTATTGTCCTTTCATTCTCTATATGAAAAAAAACATTAAAAACTGCAATTTGAGGGACCTACATGGTTCAGTCGGTTAAGCAGCCAGGTTCTGATTTTGGCTCAGGTCATGACTTTAGCTTTGTGAGATCAAGCTCAGTCAGCCTCTGTGCTCAGCTGGGAGTCTGCTTCCTTCCTCTCTCTCCCTCTACCCCTGCTTACTCTCTCTTTCTAAAATAAATAAATAAATCTTTAAAAAATAAATAAAACTCTCTGCTATTTACATGGGTTTGGCCTTTGCCATCAGTAGAATTACTGGGTTGTTGGAGCAATCTCAGCTTCCCCCCTCAACCCCGGATGAGAGAGCTCACTTAAAAGGACTTGCCCACACCTCACTGCAAAATCTCTAGGACAATTTGGAAACATTGTCAAAGGTAAAATGTGTCCTGAAGGATTTTATTTATTACTCTGGGTCAGATGTTGAATGCCAAAGGTGGTCTTCAGTCATACTCTATACTAAATAAGTTTAAGCAGTTTAAATGTTAACATCCAGTCATAGGTTTTATACTCCATCTGAGGCACCAAGGATCAGATTCCTCTAATTATTCATAGACAAATTAAACAAACAAAACAAAACAAAAATGCAGGCAAGAATTATTTTTAAATGAAGAATGACTTTCTGGGAGTTGAGGGAAATTGGAAGGGGAGGTGAACCATGAGAGACTATGGACTTTGAAAAACGATCTGAGAATTTTGAAGGGGTGGGGGGTGGGAGGTTGGGGGCACCAGGTGGTGGGTATTGTAGAGGGCACAGATTGCATGGAGCACTGGGTGTGGTGCAAAAATAATGAATACTGTTATGCTGAAAAAAAAATAATAATAATAAAATTAAAAAAAAACTATATAGTCAAAAAAATGACTTTCTGACATGAATTTTGCTTTTCCTTATGTTCTCTTTTATTCTTCCTATATGTCTAATTTATTTTCTATTTATTTTCTAGGGCTTTTTGTACCTTGCTTTAGGAACAATTGTCATAGTTTATTAATCCCATTTATTTTCAGCAAGGAGATAGAAATGTCTTTGGAGATATTAAAGATTCCCAGGCACATACAACCATCTAACATGAGTACTTCATAATGTGACTGAAAAATCCTTGTATTCAAAATTGTCATTTCTTAGAGAGATTCTAAACATATTAGAGTAGAGAATTAGACATAACATATGGAAACATTTTTTTAGGTCAACAGCAATGTAAATACAGTCATCATTCATGAAAGAAGTCCTGGTAAACTCACGTTCAGAATGCTTTCTTAAGTTAAATTTGTTTTATTGCAATAACCACTTTTTTTTTAAAGATTTTATTTATTTATTTGACAGAGATCACAAGTAGGCAGAGAAGCAGGTAGAGAGAGAGGAAGGGAAGCAGTCTCTCCACTAAGCAGAGAGCCCGATGCGGGGCTCCACTAAGCGGAGAGCCCGATATGGCGCTCGATCCCAGGACCCTGGAATCATGACCTGAGCTGAAGGCAGAGGCTTTAACCCACTGAGCCACCCAGATGCCCCTGCAATAACCACTTTATATAAAACTATCAATTTCAATTTGAAAATTCTTATTGTAAATCTATGATCACTAGCCAGTAATTAAAAATTTTACCACTTGTATCTAAATGGACTACTCATCATTTCCAATAATCTTCTATGTTAACACAAATACATATAATCCCCCAGATTTCTTTGAGTATTTACAATTCATTTTCAAAATGATTTGAAGAAAAATGGATTCATGAAAGTGGATTATGACAAATTAACCTACAGAATGGTAAATTAAGGTGAGGCCCAAATCCATAGGATTTCATTTACATGTTCAAAGGTTGGATTTGGCTTCAGAATTTATTGCATTCCTATACAGGTTGGAAGATAGAAAAGAGTTCTGAATGCCTGTTTTATTTTCTCACCTTTATGAGGTATAATTGACAAATAGAAGTGTAAGATATTTAAAATATATAACCTATGATTGATATACATATACATTGTGAAAAGATTCCCCCATCAAGTTACTTAACTCATCCATCACCTAACATATTCAGTTTTGGGGTGGGATGGGAGAGAGCATTTAAATTCTATCCTCTTGTAAATTTTAATTATATGATACACTGTTACCAGTTCTAATCAACGTGTTGCTAGATCATAAAACCTTATTTACCTTACAAATGAAAGATTGTGCCCTATTACCCACCTTTCCTTATTTGCACCCATCCCCCAACCCCCTACCTTGCCAAACTGTAACTTTTCTACTATATGTTCCCATGAGTTAAAAAATAAATTTTTTTGCTTCCATATATAAGTGAGAGCATACAGAAGTTGTCTTTGTCTGGTTTATTTCAGTTAGCATAGTGCCCTCCAGGTTCACACATGTTATGTTGACAGTATTTCCTTCTTTATCATAGCTGAATAATTTTCCTGTGTGTGTGTATATCATATTTTATCCATTTATCTGGATATCTATCCATTATTCACAATAGCCAAGACACATAAACAACTTAAGCATCTGTTGTTGCTTAGTTGCTCAAGTTGTTTATGTATCTTGGCTATTGTGAAAAATGCTGCAATAAACATAAGAGTGCTGACATCTCTTGTAGATAATGATTTTGTTTGTGAAATGAGTTGCAGGATGATATGGTAGTTCCATTTTTAATTTCTTAAGGAATCTCCATACTGTTTTTTTATGGTGGCTATACCAGTTTACATTCCCACAACATCTTCACCAGCATTTGTTATTGCCTGTGTTTTTGGTAAAAGACATCCTGAGAGTTGTGAGGTGATAACTCATTGTGGTTTCATTTGCATTTCTCCTATGATTAGTAATGTTGAGCATCTTCTCATGCATCTAATGGTCATTTATATGTTTTCTTTTAAGAACTGTCTATTCAGGTCTTTTGCTCATTTTTGCTTTATTTCATTTATTTTATACTTTTATTTTTATGTGACTTGAAAATAGTTTCTCATTCCTTCAGTTGCCTTTACATATTTATGGTTTCGTTAACTGTGCAGAGCTTTTTTGTTTGACACAGTCTTACTTTTCTCATTTTGCTTTTGTTGCTTTTGCCTTTGATGTCAAAACAAAAAAGATCTAACACCTATGTCAAGGAGTTTATACTCTACTTCTTCTTCTATGAGTTTTATGGTTTTAAGGTCTACATTCAAGTATTTAATCCATTTTGAGTTGATTTTTGTGTATGGTGTAAGATAGAGGGCAATTTCATTTTTTTGCATGTGGTTGCCCAGTTTTGCAATACCATTTTTGAAGAGAGTATCTTTCTCCATGATATACTTTTGGTTCTTATGTCACAAATTAACGTATCATGTATACGTTATTTCTAGGCTTTCTATTCTGTTTCATTGATCTGTGTGTCTGTTTTCATAGCAATACCATACTGTTTATGTTACCATAGCTTTGTGATATAGTTTGAAATCAAGAAGTGTATAATATCATGTAAAGTCAGCTTTATTCTTCTTATCAATATTGCTTTTGCTATTTGGGGTCATTTGAAGTTCAAAACAAATTTGATGTGTTTTTTTTTTCTATTTCTATGAAAAATGATGTGAAATTCTGATAACAATTACATTCAATCCATTACTTTGGGAGCTATGGACATTTTAATCATTAATTCATTCAGCCTATGAACATGGAATATCTTCGGATTTATTTACAACTTCTTCAGTTTCTTTCTTCAATGTCTTAGATTTTTCAGTGTGTGGATCTAATCATTAGTTAAACTTATTCCTTGGTATTTTATTCTTTCTGGTGCTATTATAAATGGGATTGTTTTCCTAATATCTCTTTCTGATTGTTTCCGGCATTTAGAAATACAACTTAATTTTGTATATTAATTTTGTATCTCACAACTTTATCAGATTGGGAGTTGGGGGTTCCCTCTTGATTGTATGCCAGTATGTTAGGGGTGGGGTTTATGTCAAGAGTGAGTCTTAGTCTTTCCTACTAACTTCAGTCTGGGTATTTTCTTATTCGTCTGATGAGTGAAGTTGCGCAGCTTATTTCTGGTTCTATTTCAGAGGGAATTACTCCACATATAGCTATACGTTTGGCGCGTCTGTGGGAGGACAAGATCTCAGCTGCCTTTCGTGTCACTGTTTTGGTCTACTCCCTAGAAGTTTTAATATTTCATTTGTACTGGGTGTGACTGGCACAGATAATTGTAATTTAAACATGGCAGTGGTTTTGTCAGGAAAATTTCTGAGATGAAGTCCTTAACTAAAGGCTTTTGTGAGGTAATATCATTGACAGATTTAATAGCAAGATTTCATAAAGCTAAATAACCTAAGTGGTCTTTCAATTAATCTAATTAGTATCTTTTAGGTGCACTTAGTGTTCATGGGTTATCAGACAGAATGGTAAAATAGAATTTGGGACATTAATATTAACAGGATAGTTTTATTACTAGATCTTTGCTGCCTTTGAGCTCCTGTCATAATCCGTAAGCTTCACTGCGTCATACTTTCAGTATTAGGGGTGTGACTTGAAGATGAAAGGAAGAGATTTGGGAGCAGATTTATTAAGCAGTTTTTTTTTTTTTCAGCCTTCTCCTGAATGGGCAGAGGAAACAGTCTGTGCAAGTTATACTGTTTGGTGTTCTGTTCCTATATCCCAGGAAATCATAGCTGGATACATAACCACTTTTACCAGCAACGGGTTAATAAAAAGAAAAGTATATTTTCCTTTTAGTGTTCTGTTAAATCAGTTTGCTAATATTTTGGTGAGGACTTTGCATCTGTCTTCATTGGAGATATTGGTCTATAATTTTCTTATATTGTTCTTGTCTGGCTTGGGTATGAGAGCAATGCTGACCTTATAAAATAGTTTAGAAGTATTCCATCATCCTCTTTTTTTGTATTTTGTTTTGCTTTGTTTTGGGGATTTTGAAAAAGGATTAGTATTAATTCCTTTTGAGAATTTGGTGGAATTCACCAGTGGAGCCATCAGGTTCTAGGTTTTTATTTGTTAGAAGGATTTTGATGACTACTTCAAATTCCTTAGTCATAAGTCTGTTTAAATTTTCTATTAGAAGAAAACAAGTGGTGCATAAACAATGAATTATGGATCACTGAAAAAAAACAAATTAAATTAAATTTAAAAAACAAAAACAAACAAAAAAAGAAAACATAAGGAAAAAGTGTCTCTTGATATTAGTCTGGGTGATGAATTTTTTTTTAATATGATCCTCGGAGGATAGCCAACAAAAGACAACGTAGAGAAATTGGATTGCATCAAACTAAAAAGCTCTGCACAGCACATGAAAGAATCAACAGAGTGAAAAGACAGTGAAAGGCCTATGAAATGGGAGAAAATATTTGAAAATCATACCTCTAATAAAGTTTAATATCCAAAATATAGGGGGCGCCTGGGTGGCTCAGTGGGTTAGGCCTCTGCCTTCTGCTCAGGTCATGATCTCAGGGTCCTGGGATGGAGCCCCACATCCATCGGGCTTTCTGCTCAGCAGGGAGCCTGCTTCCCCCTCTCTCTCCACCTGCCTCTCTGCCTACTTGTGATCTCTGTCTGTCAAATAAATAAATAAAATCTTAAAAAAACAAACAAAAACCCCAAAATATATAAGGAACTTTACTCAATAGCTTTAAAAAAATCAAATTACCCAATTAAAAAAAAAGAAAAAGTGGGCAAAGGACATGAAAAGAAATCTCTCAAAAGATTTCATACAAATGGCCAATAGAAATATGAAAAGGTGCTCAACATCATGAATCATTAGGGAAATGCAGATCAAAACCACAATGAAGTATTCTCCCTCATATCTGTTAGAATGGCTATTATCAAAAAAACAAAAACAAAAGCAAACAAACAAACAAAAATGTTGGCAAGGATGTCAGAAAAAGGAATCCTTATAAATTGTTTTGGAAATGTAAATTCTTACAGCCATTATGGAAAACAGTATAAAGTTTCTTCACTAATTAAAAATAGAACTACTTCATGATCCAGGAATCCTACTTCTGGATATATATCCTAAGGAAAAAAAATCAGTATATTGAAGAGACATCTACATGCTCATGTTCATTGCAGCATTATTCACAATAGCCAAGATGTGGAAATAACTTGTGTCTGTTGAATGGATAAAGATGTGCTATATTGTATATATACACCATAAAATAGCATTCAGCCATGAGAAAGAAGCAAATTATGTTATTTGAGACAACATGCATGAACCTGAAGGACCTTATGCTAAGTGTTATATAAGCCACAGAGAAAGATAAATTCTGTGTGGTCTTGCTTATATGTGGATCTGAGAAAGAAAGAGAGAAAGAAGCAAACATGGACAGGACTGGAAGAGATTATGCTGAGTGAAATAAGTCAAGCAGAGAGAGTCAATTATCATATGGTTTCACTTATTTGTGGAGCATAACAAATAGCATGGAGGACAAGGGGAGATGGAGAGGAGAAGGGAGTTGAGGGAAATTGGAAGGGGAGGTGAACCATGAGAGACTATGGACTCTGAAAAACGATCTGAGAATTTTGAAGGGGTGGGGGTGGGAGGTTGGGGGCACCAGGTGGTGGGTATTGTAGAGGGCACGGATTGCATGGAGCACTGGGTGTGGTGCAAAAATAATGAATACTGTTATGCTGAAAAAAATAAAAAAATTAAAAAAAAAAAAAACACATCTAACTCAAAGCAGCAGAGAATAGAATAGTGGTTACCAGAAGCTGGGTGGAGGTGCATATGAGGAAATAATGGTTTAAAGGTATAAGTTTGAGTTATGTAGGATGAATAAGTCTAGAGATCTAATGAACAGACATGTTGACAATACTTAATTATATTATATTTAACGTTTGAACTATACTGAGAGAGTAGACACCAAGTGCACTCTTCACACAAAATAATAACAATGTAAGGAGATAATATGTTAATTAGCTTGACTCTAGTACTAATTTCACAATGCGTATGTATATAAAGTCATTATATTGTACACCTCAAATGTGTATAATTTTTATTAAAAGTTTCTAAATTGAAAAGAATTTAAAAGAGTAAAGTTTTGGTTAGAAAGCCCTAGCTCTGTTTGGGGTAGCAAGTTGCTACTAAGTTTAAAGGTAAACTGTGGTGCCCTAAAAGTCTAGATGATCTTTTCCCAGCAAAATGTATTAAAGTTCCTGCCAGTTGTTACTCTAACCTTCAAAATTAGCGTTTCACTTAAAATGATATATACATTAATGGGCTTTACTGTGGTCCCTATCATTGTTTTAATTTTCCATTATATCATTTATATAATGTGCTTTGGTTTCTGCCTTCTGTACTCCAGTGAACTTGTGCTTGTTATGATAATTAAATGTCAGTGGATACACATCAGTTTTTTTTCTTTCTTGACTTATCTGAAGTATTTGACATATTCTTTACCATTCACTCTTTTATGAATGGCTCTCTTTCTATGGCTTTTTTGTAAAGACATTTTTATGGTTTTCCTTCTACTTGATTTCCTTCTCCAGATTCTTCCAAGTCCCTGTTGCCAGATCATCTTCCTCTGTATATCATCTAAATGTTTTACATTTTCAAAGATGTATGATCTGCCCTCTTTTCTGTACATCTGTTTTATAAATTGCCAAAGTTCAGGGAGCATGTGAATCTAAGACTCCTTTTTCGGAGTCTCCATGTCACTGCACATAGGCCATGCCATTTTCTTTATAGCTGCCATTTCTATTTATATATTGATGACTCATTTTCTTTTTTTCTTTTAAAATTCCAATTCCAATTTATCTCTTCAGTTTCAGAACTCAGTGGCTTATAGTCTGCTATGCATTTTGAGATGGAGAGCTCTCATGTAACTCAAACACATATGTCCAATATAGGTCCATCATAGCCTATCCTCTCCTATTTTTGTCCCCTCACTCATACTTCTTCCTCACCCACATCCCCAACAATGAAATGTATACATTTTTCTTCTCCATCCTCTGTATCCTGTCTACCATGACATAGGTATTCATCTGCAAAGAAGATTAAGGTAAAAATCTAAATGTTATTTCTTACTTCTTACTCTGTATTTCAACTGTAACTATCAGTCTAATACTATCTCTTACTTAGATTGTTTAAGACATTTACTCTCTTTCTACTCTTGTCCCTTTGGAAGCCAGAGTGAGCTCACTGCTCTAAATAAGCCCCTTCTTGTTCCTGAATTGCCATTAGGATCAAGTGTAAAAACTGGTACATAGCACACAGTATCCTATGAGATCTCCCTTCATCCATTCTCTACTACTCCTCTTTGGCTGTTCTCCTGCACTACACCCCTGATAAACTGTCCACATCAGGTTTCTGATCATATAGCTTCAGCACTTTTTTTTTTTTTTTTTTTTTTTTTTTTACTTACAACACTCTACCTAAACCCACTTCTTGCTCTGCTAATCACCCTTCAGGATGTTTATTATATGCTATTTCCTTCACAAAGTGTTGTTTTTTGTTTTTGTTTCTTTACATTTTTAGGGCTGTGTGAGGTGTTTTATCCTTTGGGATGTCCCATAACTGTCTTTATCACATTGTGACAAATATGTGATTTATAGTACAACTTAATAATTTCATTTCTATTTATCCAGCTTTTATTTTCAAGACCAGTTACCTTCCGGGCTCTATACTCTGTGTAGAAGGTCCTAGTTGTTTGGTTTTCTTATCTTTTTATAAGAATTATTTGGTAAATAGATATTATGAAATAAAAATGGCTGATAATCACTTGATAGTTCACCCTGCTAATACTATTATTTTACAGAATTATTTATTTATTTATTAATTTGAGAGATAGAGAGAGTATGCTGGTGCTAGAGAGAATATGAGCAATGGGGAGAGGGAGAAGCAGGCTTCCCACTGAGCAGGGAGCCCAATGTGGGGCTTGATGTGTCCTGGGATCATGACCTGAATAGAAAGAAAATGCTTAACTGACTGAGACACCCGATTCCACAATATTATTTTTTTTAAGTTCACTCCATGCCGAATATGGGGCTCAAATTCATGATGTTCAGGTCAAAGGTTACATGCTCCACTGACTGAGCCAGCCAGGTGCCCCTACCTTGTTAATATTTAAAGAAATATAAATTTTACAGAACTGATATTCCTTTTTTTTATATCATTTGCACTTAGAAAATATTATATGTAAGAACATTTCAGATGTTGGTGGTCGTAGCAAAATGGATATTTTCATATATCACCAATTATTTTAATGTTTAGTTTGTAATTTGACACTGTGAATCTAGAGTTTATATTTCATTATGCATTTCAAATCAGTAATTCTACTTCTACAGGTTTATTATAAAAATACTGTTTTGAGTTATAGGCAAATTATTATTTATGTATTTATTTTTATTAACATATAATGTTAATTATACGTACCAGGGGTGCAGTTTTGTGATCATCAGTCTTACACACTTCACAGCACTCACCATATCACATACCTTCCCCAATGTCCATAATGTCCACCCTCTCCATACCCCGCTTCCTCCCAGCAACCCTCAGTTTGTTTTATAAGGTTAAGAGTCTCTTATAGTTTGTCTCTCTCCCAGTCCCATCTTGTTTCATTTTTCCTTCCAAGTTATAAGCAAATTATTATTGGAAAGATGCCACTAGAGTTTGTTTTTATATTTTTTTAAGATTTTATTTATTTATTTGACAGAGACCACAAGTAGGCAGAGAGGCAGGCAGAGAGTGAGGGGGAAGCAGGCTCCCTGCTGAGCAGACAGCCCAATGTGGGGCTTGATCCCAGGACCCTGGGATCATGACCTGAGCTGAGGACAGAGGCTTTAACCCACTGAGCCACCCAGGCACCCTTAGAGTTTTTTTGAAGATGCAAAAGCATATCAAATATCAAACAGCATAGAATAGTTATATATGTATGAAACTTCTGCACTGTGGAATAATGCACATATTGACATTTAGGATAAGCTTTTTAATGTTATGAAACATGATTAAGACATATGCTAGTAAGGAACATAGTATTCAAAAACTTTTAATTGTAACTGTGATAATATGTGTAAATAAAAAGAATGAAAGTAAATATAGCAAACTGTAAAAGTACTATTCTCCTGATGGTAGTATAATAATGGCAGGATAATTTTTACAACATCTTTTCTAAGTCTTCCAAAATTTCTATTATGAACATATATTCTACTTACAAGTAGAACATTATAATGTAAGCCCCTCAGGGTTATGCTAAATTCCAAGTATAAACTCTTTTATGTATTCATTCATTCATTCATTCATTCACTCATTCACCAAGTATTGATTGACCAGCAAAAAATAAGAGAGACAGGGTGCATCATCTTTCTATTTTAATGGAAGAAGACAGAACATGAGTAAGCAAGAAAATACATATACTAATAGTCAATCAAACATATAAATAAATAATTGGTAATTATAATGCATGCTACTCAGGAAATAAGCAGGCAGTAAATAGTGGGTCATGATAGAATGTAATTTATGAAGAAGTATGACAGGGGGTAGTGGATAATTTTTTTAAAAAATCAACCATGTAAAGGGCTAAGAAAGAAGTTCCAGGCAGGAGAAACAGCAAGTGCAGAGATGTTCAGATGAACATAAGAATGATATGTTCCAGAAACAGAAAGAAAATCCAGGGTGACTAAAATATGGCTGTGAAGAAGTGTAGGAAGGTAGGAAGGAGAAAACCGTTAGGGTAATGATAAGGGGTTTGGATTCTAAGTGAAATAGAAAGCTCTTCAAAGGCTATCTGGACTATTTTTGTAATCATAAAGTTTCTTATAAAACTGCTTGATAAAGGAAATTGTATTATTGCTAATATTACATTTGTTCTACAAATTTACCTATCATTCTACCAATTATATATTTATATAAATTTAAATAAATACAATGAACAATGTCTAAAATTATTTATTATGTATTTATTTCTCTAGCCCCCCTCTAACCTTCTTGACACTTGCCCTCCCCCATATTCTAAGACTCTGTATAATTCTGCTTATGCTACTAATCTAATCATTCTTCTTACTCCTCTTTTCTCCAAAGTGCCATTTGTGTCCCTACTAGGCTCTTCCACTTGAAAAATCTCAAGTATTTCCACAGCTCCCACTTTCAAAACACTCCCTATCCTTTCCTCTCTTTGGAGGTAAAGATAAGCATTCCATATTGTGTGTCTAGCATAGATCAATCAAGAGAAACATAGCCAGTGTATTTCTTCGCCTCAGACATCTGTATGTGGATACTCTCTCAACTGTTCCTGAACTCTATATCCCAAAACTAATTTTTTGTTGTTGTTTCTTGAAATAACACTTGTATTAATAGAACTAATTCTATTAATCAATCACTCAAACTCAAAACCACAAATTCACCTTAAATATGTCCTTGTGTCTCCTCAACCATGACTTTATCTCCTCCACTATGCCATCATGCTGACTCACTGCTCTTGCATGAACCCTACTTCACACTCACACATATCCATTATTTTACTAGAAGCAACATATTTTTATGTCCGGAATATGTCTCTTCATTTCTGTTTCCAACTTTATCTTCTTCCTGAAACTGAAGATTGTTGGCTATCAAATAATTGACAGGTAGGAGGGGGAAATGACAAATATAATATAGGTGTGATTGCCATATGCTGCACAGATGGAGAGAAGAAAGAAGGCATAAAAAGACACTGTGTTGTTATGAACTGTAGATCTGTATTTTGCCCCACTATCAACAGCTTTTGGGAAGGACCAAGATCATGTATCTTGTAAAATGTAAAATTCATTCAGTCTTCTATTATGAGTATATTAGATTTCCATATGGAAGTCATACTTATTTTTAATTTTCAAGGTAATATGTTATTAAGATATTGAAAATATTTAAATGTTTTGGTCACATATTGAATTAAATATCTAGTTGAGAAGAACACAATTGACTCCTGTTGATGTTTGTTAAGAATATACACAATTATACAATATAATCATGATACAAAAGCTTTCTGTTGCCATAAACTGACTTGACATTTCACTTTATTTATTAAGATATGTAGGAATGACCCTTAGCAAAGCTATGCATATATTGTGTGTTTAAACTTTGTTTATACCTAATACTTGCAGATAAAGTAACCGCTAAACATCTCGGTTGGGAATTCTAACATTTAAACAAAGTGTCTTCTGAAGCAGAAGCAATATATATCTCTGGAAATACAATGTCCTAGAATTGGTCTAGACTATCACGTTTGCATCGAACTATATACTTAATAATTTTTCTCTCTAATACTCTCTCACATTAATATTTCTTCATTGTACAACATAGTTTCCATTATCACTAAAGTAAGAAAATATGGAATATTTTTTAATTAAGACAGAGTAAAAGAACAAATCTACAAAAAGTCAACAGAAATCTTGTAAAAGGTTATATTTCGTTAAGTTGATTTTTTTCACCTAATTTATTTTTAAATTATCTAAAGTCATAAGTAGTTTTGGTTATAAGAAAATACATTTTATCACTCTTTAGTTTTCATCCATCATTTCCGGAAATAGTTTTGTTTTCAGACACCTTCACCTGACATTTGGAAGCTCAAAGCACTCCAGGGCCTGCCAGGTCTAGAACACCAATTTTATCTATGTTCTCTCGCTCTATCTCTCTTTCCTTCTTTTTTTTTTGGTAGAAAATCCATGATTATACATAAACCTGTCAGACATGGGGATTCTGTAACACTGAAACTCTCAGGTTATGAGCATTATCTTGGCCTTGAAAGAAATGAGTTTGGTTTACTTGTATAAGTTTTCTATCTGTAATATAAAACTAGCATTTGGACCTTGTCTTAATTAAAACAAAACAAAACATTTTTATAAATCCAGTAGAGTTAAAATTATTTCACACTGCTAAAAAAAAGTTTAAACAGTCTTCTTTTGAAATGAACTTATTTATGTAAGATAGTTTAATTTTATATTGTATGTCATATAAGTGCATTTTTTCTTTTTATTATCTCACTATATCTCCTAGCAATGTTTTAATCAATACATGTATACATACCACATTTCAACATGATAGGTGTTAGATGTTTAGATGTTCCTATTTATTATTAACATTTTTTCTCCTTTAACAGCTTTAGCTTTTTTTTTCTTTTCTTTTCTCATTGTATACTCTATTCCAGGTATAAATCTTTCTGACCCCATCAGGAAGATGAATGAAATGTTAAGCTTTAAAACTCTAAAACATCCTATTTGGCAACTTTGGTGTACAAGCACTGGGCAGTTATGTTAAATGGGAATAAATATTTTTTTAACCATATATATAAAGCCATGTGCATTTTGGAAATTTCCTTTAATCATTTATAGTTATTAAACCAATGTAATCTTATTCTTTAAAGCCATGTTGAGATACATTATTGGATGTTTTCAATATTTAAAGCAATAGATGTTTCAATTATTTAATTTTTATCTATAATTAATTGATTACCACTTGAAGTAAAAATTCTGTGTGATGAAATTTTCAAATTTACTAAAAGGAACTACTTATCTTTTACTATGTCTTAATTTTGATTAAGATAATTAATTACCAAAGCTCACAAATAACATTAGAAACTCATCACTAAGATATAAAATAAACATCCTTTGCTGAATAGATATACATATGATTAGCTTGAAGACACCGAAATTTAAAAAAAAAAAATGGTCCTAACAAAATATATACAAAGCTAGCCTTCAGTCAAATACGTAACTTTTAGATGATTCTATTTCTCTGTTCTGAACAAGAATAGATGTGGTAGCAAAGAAGGTAGCAAATAAAATTGCAGCTACTTTGATAAAGAAGAGATGTGGTTTTTGCAGATAAAGTAGCAACCACCTGATGTAAATAAAGTAATAGTTATGAAATGAGGAAAAATAAGAAGCATTGTATTCAGTTCATTTAGTATTGAAAAGTTGTTTGGAATGTGGAATGCTCTGAATAAAAACTACTAATGGAATTACATTGAGACTTTTCCAATTACATACTATTTTTTCTCTATTAAAGTCTGTAATTTAATGTTTTATAACTTGCAATTTATTTTACTGAATGTTCCCTTTTTAAGAGATGAGCAACTTGAAAAAAATCATGTTCTAAGTAAAACAATAATTTATATTTGGCAGTTTTGGTGTTCAAGCCTAGACGGTTTTGTAAAATGGGAATGAGTAAATTTTTAAAATTTTATGAACAAAGTCAAGTACAGTTAGAAACTGATAAAAAAAATTCCATCATTTATACTTTGAAAATGGGTACTTTAACCATACATTTTTTTCATTAGATGTAAGAATGAAATTGGTGATATTTATATTTTGTTTATTTTGAAAGCCAAAAATCTCATTTCAAAAATAAGTGTTCTAGGGGCACCTGGGTGCTCAGTCGTTAAGCGGCTGCCTTCAGCTCAGGCCTCGATCCTGGGGTCCTGGGATCCAGCCCTGAGTTGGGCTCCCTGCTCAGGGGAAAGCGTGTGTCTCCCTCTCCCACTCCCCCTGTCTGCATTTCTTCTCTCACTGTGTCTCTCTCTGCCAAATAAATAAATAAAATCGTAAAAAAAAAAAAGTTTTCCTATTTCTTATTAGCTCTCATGATCTCCATGCTCAGTCTTTTTATTTTCATTGTTTTAATTTTTCTATTTTAATATTTTAAAAACTGCTTTAAATTTGAATGGAAGGGCCTAATTAAATAAAATGTCATGATTTTGAAATTACAATGATCTACATTAAATCAGTAAAAATAGACCATTTAATATGAAAAACTTAGACCTGCACAATTTTATGCCAAAAATATTATTTTTGTGTGATTGAATCTTTTTCCCTCTTTTTAAAAATTAATTAATTAGTTTTTCTTTATTTATTTTTTATTATGAACATACACTATATTATTTGTTTCAGGAGTACAGTTCTGTGATTCATCAGTCTTACACAATACACAACGCTCACCACAACACATACCATCCCCAATGTCCATTACGCATCTTATTAGATAACTTCAAAGACACAAATTTTTAAAAGCAGACAAAAATAGAAGGAGCTATTTTGGACTTAAAGCATTCTATTTAGAATTTCAAGATACCAATTTGCCTATCTTCTGCAGCTTAAAACTCTAGTTGTTAAAAATAACACATAAGTGCATGACACACTAAAAGAAAATGGCAAAACAATTTAATAGACATAGAAATCATGACCACACAAGAGAGGCTGTATTTTTTTCTCTTCTTTTCTTTTTTTTTTTAAATTTTATTTATTTACTTGAGAGAGAGGTGGGGAGGAGGAGCAGAGGGAGAGTGACAAGCAGACTCCACACTGATCAGGGCTTGTCCCAGGACCCTGGGATCATGACCTGAGTCTAAGTCAGATGCTTACCTGAGCCACTCTGGCACTCCAAGAGAGGTTTTACTTTATATGACAACAGGATCTTAAAGATAAGCATTTCCTCCTTGTTTCCTTCCTTCCTTCCATCCTCCCTCCATTTTTTCTTCCCCCTTCTCTTCCTTCTGTCCTTCCTTTATTTTTCCTTCCTTTCTTCCTTTTATTCATCTGTTCATTAAAATACACGGAGTACTTGTGTAAGCAAACTATGGCTCATTATGTAGTTAACTTTATTAAAGTATTGTGAGGTAGCGATAATTACCCTTTTTGTGACCTTAAACATACATTTTGGAGACTTAGAGAAATAGGAAAATTTATCCCAAATGCCATTTCAGCCATTTCTACTCACAACAAAATTTTTTCCCCTCATTTATTACATTTTCTGTACTGTCATCCTACAGTACAAAAATCATTTAAAACATCTGCTGGATATCATGGAATAAACACTCTTCAAATTCATATCCTTCAAAGGCTTTGTTTTGTTTTGAAACTAGTAAGATAACTTTAAATAGAGATACTTGATTCTAGTGACCATGTGGTATTTTCTTATGCTCCTTCTCTTTAAACCAGCATATTTTATAATATTATGTAGTCATAACAAAGCACTTTTTACCCAGACTATCACTCATTTCCAGAGGTTTAAATTTTTTAAGTAAAAGTCAATATCCTCATAAAATTGTAACTAAATAAATCACAAGTGTTGCCTTGGCATTTTAATTTTAGGAATTAAGAAAAAACTGATATTTACTTATTCCTTCTTTTTTTCCAATATTATTCAGTATATGAATCTAGGATAAATTCTTGTTTTGTCACTTATAACCTAGGCAAAATTAGAAATTTATAATCATTTAAGAAAAATAAGCAGCAGGACTGTTTCACTAAATGTCTTTAGATGTTAACTATTCTAAAGCGAAAGTTGTTCTGGGTGCCACTTTTGTAAGGGAAACTATTTGTCCAGAGGAGAGATGTCTGAGCAGTGCAGCATCTCAAATCTAAGTCACATAAGGAAAACTGAATGAGGTAAGATTGCTTAAATTGAGGAAAATTCAGCTATGGGGATATAATGTCAGTCTTTGTTTTTAAATCCAAAGAAATATGGAAGAAAAATTATATTTCATCTGTGAATCTTAAAATAAATAACTAGAGACAATGAGAAGAGGTTAGAGGAATGTATTTTAATCCAAGCTAAACACACACACACACACACACAAGTGCGCACACACACACACCATTCTAGGCAAAGAAAGATAAGGTGTGATTCTGTTGGGAAAATAAACATATTTTGAGAAAACACGGAAGCGAGAAGATTAGATAGAAAGCTACATCATGACCCAAAAGTGAAATCTCACTTGATTGTGACAGTAGTGGAGATAACCAAGGTATACATGTTTTGTTAATATTTGGTAATCAAAAGGATTTGGTGATTGGATGTGGTGAATGAAGGAAAGAAGGAAATGAAGGATTATCTCTAGGTTTTTTATTTGAAGCAACTTTGTGAATGTTATTAAATATAGAAGTGATGTCTAAGCAGTCAGACATATGTATCTAGAATTCAAATGAAGTCAAGTCTTGGGATAGAGATTTGAGGATCATCAGCATTTAGACAATATTTAATACCATGGAAACAGATAAGTGCATCTGAAGAGACTGCAATTAGAGAAGAGAGTGAATTCCTGAACAGATATTTTTTTAAATGCCAAACTAAAAGATCAACTAACGAGGAGAGAGAGAGAAAGAGAAAGAAAAAGAGAATGAATTAACAGTCTGTGTGGTAGCAAAAAATCTATGGAAGTATCAGTCTTGGAAGAAAGGGATCTTAGAAGGTATAGAAAATTATTTGGAAATTCTTTGGTAATTCAAATTTTCTAATGGAAAATTTAATCCAATTCTTTTCATCAAAAATGGAATTATAGTTTATATAAAACAATGCAATTTATAGAACACTTGCTATCCCCAAAGATACTAAAAGTTATTATATTTTGCTACATGTAAGCATTCTGAGAAGGTTAATGAGTATAAATAAGTATGAGAAGTAATTTAATACTTTACTTTTGAAACATAAACTTATTATTTCACTCAAAAGGAGACATGATGATGACTCTATCATCCTAATTGATTAACTTTGTTGAGTATTCAGACTAATTTAGAGATTAAAGAAAGGTAGCATGAATTTCACAGGGTCAGAGATCAAATAGACAATTTAATGATAAATGAGATATTTTATATGCTTATTATATTCGGCTAAACAGAGTTGGAATATAGTGATTTTTTCCTTACGTTTTCAAGAGCAGATTTTTATTTTAAATAATGATAATTGATTTCTATGCCACTTTTTTTTTTAATTTTGTTGGTAACAGGCAATAAAAACATTGAGGAAGTAGGGGTATAGGGAAGAATCACATTTAATTGATACATGTATATATCTATCTAGCTTTCACAAAATAGTTCTCTTTCTTACCACCATGCTTCTAATGTAGCTGTTGCTTGCAATGACATACTGATCTCCATAACAATACACACCAAGCAGGAGAAATCTCCTACAATTTGTGTTTTCAAGTATTAGACCATCTAAAAGATCAAAACAGAAAAAGGAAATTTGGAAATGAGGCAATATTTCAACATAACAGCACAAAATGCTTATAATGGCTACAATTTATATCTAGATTTTTTTTTATTATACATTCTACAGAATAACAGAAACTTTGTTAAGAACAATTTAAATTATCATTCTAAACAACAATTTTACCATGGCTTAGAAATTAAGATTATGTTACTAGAATGGTATTCTGGATAATTTTACCTTCTTCTGCTACTTATGAAATCGGGTGGAAAATAAATAAAAAGGAAATATTTTAAATTGGGAGTCTCAGTTATTATTACTTCATAGAAAGAAATTTTAGTAACAGTATATCTCAATAAAAAATGTCAGAAATTTTACAAGTTATATCAGTTTTATAACATGTCACTGATAATAATGGATAACTTTATCTATATCCATGGATTATATTGGTTAACAAAAAATGTTCTAATCACATTGAAGTCTAAGGCTAGAATACCTAGTTTAACTAAGAAGCATTCTTTTCTCATTCATTTCATGAAATAAATAGATTAAAATTTCTATGCATTTGTCCATTCCATATGTGCAAAAATAAGTCTCATTCTCATAATCTTAAACTTATCTTTATTAAAGTTAAATGTATTGGGATGCCTGGATGTCTCTGTCAGTTAAACGTCTGCCTTTGGCTCAGGCCATGATTCCAGGGTGCTGTAATAGTCCCACATTGGGCTCCTTCTTGGGCAGGGGGCTTGCTTTTTTCCCTCTGCCCAGTCCCCCTGTTTCTGCTCTCACTCTCATGGACTGTCTCTCTGAAAAATAAATAATATCTTTAAAAAATAAAGTTAAAAGTAAATGTCAATATCCACTAGGCAATTTTCTTGTTATTCTGAAGTGTATCTATTTATATGTTTTTGAACTTTTATTTTAGTCTGCTGTATCCCAAATTAGAGCTCTTTTTTGCTCTTGAGCATTTTTTTAAAGTAGAAGACACCCAGCTCAAACAACAATCATGACTGTACCTCCTACAAATGTTGATGATGATGATAGCTATGAGACTGGGACTTAATAGATCATAGAAGAAGTGCTTGTGCTTAACTAATTAGCTGTGTGACCTTTAGCAACTTGCTTATATACTTTGAGTCTCTTCAACCTAGAAAAAGGACAAGAATGCATTGCCTGGATTAAAAAGTGTTGTAAAGATCAAATGAAATAATATATGTGGAAACCCTCAGAAACAAGTGCAAGTATTTTGATTCATTTTATTAGTAGTGATGATAGATTTAAACAGCCATCTCATCTTTTATTCTCATCTCTGCTCATGGTGTCTGTGTTTAGGTCCACAGAAAGGGTTCATTTTATATATAAACTTAATGGATACACATGCATATAAAAATCTTAACACATCAACACCCTGAATTAATCACTTAAGCTAATTAACCCTAGCAATTAATATCAAGATGATTTATATAAGTTGTGAAATATTTATAGTATATTTAGCCAGTATTTTCCACTTGAAAGGGAAATTGCAGAAGTATCCTAAAGGATTCAGGAAAGATATAAGTGAGTTATATTGAAATTATATAAAGTGGGAAAATGTAGTGATATAATTTAATTATCCACTTGGAAAATACTATGAAGATAAATGAAGATAAATTGTGTTTTATTAATATTTGGCCTTTGTTTGTAACTTCATTTAAATTGTACTGAATACAAGAATTATGCATATCCTTAAAAGTTGTATCTGTAAATCCAGTCTACCATAAAATAAACAAAGTATATATACATACCTAGTCAAATACTAGACTAATTAGCTAAGAAGGAGAAAATAGAGGTCGTAATCATCATGATTATTTATAACAATTAAGAATGTCACATGCTAAATATAAACACTATTAAACCAAACCCATTTACTGACAATGAACATTTTCAGGGGAAAGCATAAGGAAAAAAGTGCTTCATTGTTTCTTGCTACTAGTTATTCTCAACAAAATGTTCTTATGTATCTTTGTGCTTTCCTTTTTAAATAATGTAAGTACCACCGTAGGATAAAATAAATGGGAAATACTGTATAAATGCACATGTTTTACATACAAAGTCACATTGTGCTCACTTTCTGGTTGTGAGACTTAGACTATTTTATTTTTAATGTATCTTTTCTGTAGTTTGGAATAGAGCAGGATAAAACTAAAATCATATACAACTAAGATAAAGTATTTTTCTCTGATGTAAACATGATGATTAAGACGACATATAACTAGTGCTTGTTAACTACTGAAAGAGAGGTCATTTTTAAAAGCAGAGGAAGCTGAAATACCCTTTTCTGATATATTTATAATTCTGACATATTAATTATAATAATCAACATAAATGAAGTCCATTTGGTGATATTATTAAGGAAAAAGAAAGTTCTCAGAAAATGAGAATCAGAAAAGGAGTTCAGCTGCAAAATCTATTTATTTTATTTTTATAACTTGATTTCTGCTAGATTTAGTTGTTTTTCTAAAAGAAATAAGGTTTCAAAAACAATGTCATATTTTGTACCAGATCTAGAAGAAACAATGTATACTATTGTTTTTAATATTTTAAGCTTTGTTCCTGTCAACTCTTTCTGTCCTCAATTTTAATGAAAAGAGTATTAATAATTACAGAGGAACATTTTAGAAGTAGTAGGTTACAGTTACAGTCTCTCTCAACAATTTACTTAAAAATGGATAATGGCAGAGAGAGTCTGATCAATTAATTTTTCAATAATATCTGAGCTGGGGGCGCCTGGATGGCTCAGTGGGTTAAAGCCTCTGCCTTCGGCTCAGGTCATGATCCCAGGGTCCTGGGATCGAGCCCCGCATCGGGCTCTCTGCTCAGCGGGGATCCTGCTTCCTCCTCTCTCTCTGCCTGCCTCTCTGCCTACTTGTGATCTCCGTCTGTAAAATCTTAAAAAAAAAAAAAATCTGAGCTGTTCTCAGGGTTTTGTGTATGTGGTAAATGTGTAACTTTTTGAGAAACTGGGATAGATATTCTTGCTACAATACTTGTGAGGCCAGTGGATGCCTTGAATTTAACCCTCTATAATCTAAAGCTCACACCGTGGCACCCCCTTAGTTACAAATTCTGCATCTCTGCAGTTGCCTACAAGGACACTCAAGTGGGGAGGATGAGTGAAAACAGGAAGGTAAAAGTGAATCTGAAAAAAGGGAAAGATGGGTTTGCTCAGCAAACACCACTTTACAGCTGATAGCATTTCTTTTGTGAAGGATGGGATTGTTAATTGAATTAATTATTTTAATTTACTAATATATAAAGCCTATCATAATTATGAAGACACATATTACAACTGTCAGCATTATACTACTGGGAGACTATTTTAGCTTTAAAAAAGAGAATCAGCATAACTGATGTCAACATCTTAACAACCACTAACAAAGGGAATTGTTAATTGTGACCTCTTGATCCCCTTAAATTTGGTGATCAATACAAGTGTACTCTTATCATTTTCAAAATCTGAACAGGTCATTATCTGTAGTTAAATCTATCCCTAAATGATCACACATTTCTGGAACTGGCCACAGAGTTGAAACTTGCCTTTTTTTTTTTTAATTGAGTAAATTTTTGATCACCAGAAAGAATTTTAAAAAAAGGAGGTTGCATTTTGCATACTGAAAGATAAATTGTTATCAGGAAATGATAGAATAAATTATGATAATGATTAATGTGTAATTTTAAAATTAGAACAACTATGTTTCGAGTATAACCTTAATATAAAATAGTTGACTTATAATTACATTTGAATATATTTTAGAGGTTAGTCTGTAGGAAATGCAACAAGGACTAACAACAAGTATTATTTTAAATAATAAACAATTTGCATTTTTATGTATCTGTTTAAAACCGATTAAGCTTTGTTCACAGCTTATCTGAAATTATATATTTAAATTATCCAGCAGTCAATCTCACAGCTGTCTGCTCAAACTTTTTATAAAGGATATATTAATCTTCCTTAAAGATTCTCATAGAAATTTAAAAAAAAATACCACAAGTGTTGACAACTTTATTTCCCCCAATAGATAAAGAATAGTAATTTAAGAGTTATCAATATGTTGATCAATTAATGTATATTAATTGTGATTCATTTTGCCTTTGCCTTGAAGACCTCTGTTTGAAGAAAATAATAATGAATTGCATTCTTAAAGATTTTTTCATCACATCTTTATTTTGAAGAACTAATCACATTGCGTAAGGGAAATGTCAGGAGGTAGTAATAATAAATTCTCACAGTTGATTAATTTAAAATGTAAAAAAAAAAGATCTAACAAGAATGTTTTTGTTTTTGCAAAAATAAAATAACAGACATATTTAATCCTGGTTAAAGATAAGGAAGGTGCTTTTTCTTACATTTAAGTGGTTAGAGACCAATTTCCTTGAGGGTAGGACTTGTTCTTGGTCTCCATATCCCTAAATCAATCCTGGGTATGTAGAGGATACATTAAATTCAACCTATCTCATATATACATTGAAAGATGACTATCAAAAACTTTATTTTGAAAGATCTTTAATTAAGACACTCGAAGTGCCTTTTGAAATATGAATCAAGATAACACTTCCTGAGAGATAAATAGTGGGAAAAAATGAATCTTGTGTAACAAATGTTAGAACCTTTTTCCTTATAAACATAGATTAAAGGCAAAAATATTTGAGGAGCAAAAGGCATTGTTTTCCAAATTTTATCAAATCAGTCAGTTTTATCAATAAAGGCAATTCCAGATGATGTCTCTGATACGATGTTTTATCAAAATAATTCAAACCCTGGTTTAAGAATTGTATGTTTAAGGTTTCCCTTTTTGGTACCTAGGAAGATAGGCTATGTATCTACATGTGCATGTTTGTAAATGTCTATATGTGTGTGGATTGAGAGAGAAAGAAAGAATACTATTTTATTAGACCAACTTACACTCTTACAGATATCTTTGTGAAAATTAAGTGG
The DNA here is from genome assembly GCF_902655055.1 of Lutra lutra. Taxonomy (NCBI): domain Eukaryota; kingdom Metazoa; phylum Chordata; class Mammalia; order Carnivora; family Mustelidae; genus Lutra; species Lutra lutra. The sequence continues at coordinate 33,051,097 of NC_062287.1, read as the reverse complement.
CTTAATTACTATCAATATTTCTCTTTTCTCTTCAGTTTGTCTCAATAAGAAAAGTCCTTCTTGGGGCACCTGGGTGGCTCAGTGGGTTAAAACCTCTGTCTTCAGCTCAGGTCATGATCCCAGAGTCCTGGGATTGAGCCCCACATGGGGCTCTCTGCTCAGCCGTGATCCTGCTTCCTCGTCTCTCTCTGCCTGACTCTCTGCCAACTTGTGATCTCTGTCTGTCAAATAAATAAATAAAATCTTTAAAAAAATAAATCCTTCTGAATTCTGAGTGAACAAAATGAGTAATATACTATTTTAAATAGTAACATATTTTGAATACTTTCAAGCAGTACAGTGCATCTTTCTGTGCAAAAATCATTATCCATGAGAAAGAAAAAAATGGATTGCAGAGGAGAAATGAAAAATTTGTTATTTTGAATTTTAATCTGGAATATTTAATGATCGTTGTTACAATAACTGAGACCAAAATATATAATATAATTTTATTAACAAAATTAGTTTGTTTCAATGCAATATCTACAATCTATAAGATAAAATCTGGAATTACATTCCTTGTTAAAAGAGAAATAGTAATAATTTTTAAAAAGTCAGAATATAATGGGGGAAACAAAGACAACAGAGCTTTATCAATCGATTCTAGCCTCTTGTAAGTAAATATACTTCCTTTTTCTATTTAATTGCAGATAAATAACAACAATTATAATCCTGCATCCACATCAACTTTTATTTTTACCAGAAGTCTGTAATTAATATAACATTAATTCTTATTCATAGATTTTTTTTATCATAGAAACGGAAGTAAAGAGGTCTTTGAGAAGACATTTATTATTATAGTCATTTACTTTTTTTTTTTAAAGATTTTATTTATTTATTTGACAGACAGAGATCACAAGTAGACAGAGAGGCAGGCAGAGAGAGAGAGGTGGAGGCAGGCTCCCTGCGGAGCAGAGAGCCCGATTCGGGGCTCGATCCCAGGACACTGGGATCATGACCTGAGCTGAAGGCAGAGGCTTAACCCACTGAGCCACCCAGGCGCCCCATCATTTACTTTTTTTATATATTATCTTTTAAATGTTATTTTTCCTTCTTTCTTTCTTTCCTTCTTTTTTTTTTTAATTGAGTAGAGTTGGCACACAATGTTACATTAGTTGCAGGTATACAGCCCAGTGATTCAACAACTCTGTACATTACCTTATGTTCACCATAAAAAATAGCTATCATCTGTCACCATGCAACCTATTGCAATACCATTGACCATATTTCCCTATGCTACACCTTTTTTATTTTCCCCATGACTTACTCATTCCATGACTGGAAGCCTATATTTCCCATTCTCCATCATTCATTTTCGCCATCCCCCTCCCCTCCCTTCAGGCAACCATCGGTTAGTTCTCTGTATTTATAGGTCTGATTCTCCTTTTGTTTTGTTTACTCATTTGTTTTCTTTTTAAATACTAGTTAATACAAAAGCTGCATCAATTTTTATTTTAAAAAATCTAATAATTTTTTTTCAATAATGGTGTCTCCCTTTGCATTTATAGACTTCCAACTTAGAATTTGTTACTTATATTTTTTCCTGTACATTTGCTGTATTTTTTAACACTACATTCCATTTGTACTCTACTTTGACATATGGTGTAAAATGGGGACATAATCTTGGTTTTTCTCTATATATTTCAAAATTTGCTAAGTAATACATTCCATGAATCAGGAACCTTGTATTAATCATGTCCTCATTTTTGACACTTTGAATGATGGTTGACATATAATAGATGTTCCAAAATGTTTTCTGACTAAATGTTTACAGATGGGGGGAAGATGTTTATGAAGAAAATCCTATAATTATAAATTATCTATTTTTGTATTAATCAGAGATTTTTCAGTATGTTCTTTATCAGTGTCATGCAGACCTAAGTCTCATCCCATCTTTGCTCTCCTCTCACCATTTTCAAATCTAAACACAGCCAGTTTCACTTCCAGTATTATAACTTTCAATTTCTTTGCTGCACTTCACCTTTTCTGATTAGTTATCTCTTTTGATGGGCCATTTTTGTAACATGTCATATGATTTTATTATTGGGATATAAAGAGGCAACACAGTTACACACTTTGCCATCTCTCTATGTGTTAATTAAATGTGCAATAACCACTGACAGAATTTGTAATTGACCACTGAACATGATGTCTATCTGTTATTTATATAGTGACTGTGGACTGAAATGCTAGCAGCAATGTTTACACTTTATGCAATGCTTTACAATTAACATGCCATGGTAAGTGCTGTTTGAACCATAATCTGGTAAGTGGAATATTTCAATATTGGCAGCAGGCAATGGGTGGACTTCCTGTCCTATTAAGTCAAAACATTGAAAATAACGTTCAGGAATAAAGAGTATATTAGTTGAACAGAGTGAAGACACTAATACATATGTATGTAAATGAAATTAAGTTTGCAAGTAAAGTGGTATTTTAAATGTGGGAAAAGTATAGCCTAGTTATTAAATAATATTAGGAAAAATATTTATGTGGACTAAAGAAAAGGAAGGTGAAAGATAACCACTACTTTACATCCTACTGGAAAATAATTTATTCAAGAATTGATGAATAAAAGCCAGAGAGAAAACCCTAGGACTTTTTAGAAGAAAATGTAGACAAATACTTATCATCTTAGCAAGAAAACCATCTTAATTTAAAAAAAAAAGTTTATATACAAAATCATGAAAGAAAGATTTGACCACACAAAAATGAAAGACTTCTTTATTATGAAAGAATAGCGACAGGAATGTTAATTTAAAGAAAAAATACCATTGATAATAAAGCTTGAGGCACCTGGGTGGCTCAGTGGGTTAAGTCTCTGCCTTCAGCTCAGGTCATGACTCTAGGGTCCTGGAACTCCACGTTGGGCTCTCTACTCAGCAGGGAACCTGCTTCCCCCTCTCTCTCTGCCTGCCTCTCTGCCTACTTGTGATCTCTCTCTCTCTGTCAAATAAATAAATAAAATCTTTAAAAAAAAATAAAGCTCACCTAAAATACAGTAAGAAAATGCTTAAATGCCAATTAAATAGGCAAGAAACATAGGAAATTTATAGAAAAATAGATGGTTAATTAATCTTTGAGTATTTTGTTAAACTCATAAATAAATCAGAAAATACAAATTCGAACAACAATTAGATATTTTTCACAATCAGATTAGCAAAACATAAATTAAAATAACATAAAAGATTAATAATAGATCGTTTTAAAAATGATTCACACATACTGGCATTCTTATGTCCTACTAGTGAGATTATTAGTTAGCAAAGACTTTTTGGAGCATTCAATAATACCAAAAATTTAAACATGCACACTTTTTTAAAAAAACATTAATTTATTTATTTAGAGAAAGGGAGAGAGAGAGAGCACAAGTGGGAGGGGCAGAGGGTGACAGAATCTCCAACAGACTCTGGGCTGAGTGTGGAACCCAATGCAGGGCTTGATCTCATGTCCCTGAGATTACTACCTGTGCAGAAACCAAGACTCGGACTTTTAACCAACTTTGCCACCTAAGTGCCCCTGAGTATGCACACATTTTACCTGGAAATTCGAACTCTAGGACTTTTTTCTACAAAATTAACTCCACATGAACCCTAAGCAAAAATATATGGCAGACTATAAGTAATAAAATCAGTATTTCACCCCCGTTTTTTTTTTTTTTACACATATTAAACTTTTCCTCAACTAGATCCATTACTGCCCTGGCCTTTTTATGTATATTTATTCCATTAATACTGTTATTTTAAGCAAAATGGACATATACATATATAAATATATATATTATATATATATAATTTGTTATATATATATTTGTTATTTTAAGCAAAATGGACATATACATATATAAACATATATATATAATATATATATATAAAATTAAGTATGGTTTTTCAGATAAGTTTTTCATTATTCCTAATTTAGAAAGTGACTCTAAGACGTTGGCCTCATTAATTAGCATGAATTTTGCTTTTCCTTGAATAGTTGACTGATTAATGACTTGTTATGTATATCAAAAGAAATCACAGTATTCAACAATATTAAAATTCCAATAGGTACCTTAAAAAGAATCTTTCCTAGTAATTAAATTATAATTATACATATCATTAGAGAACAGGAGAAAAAAAATCCTTACTTTGAAGATTAAATTATTTATTACAAATGTAATTTTATTTAAATATAATTAACCTCAGATGAAGTAGGAAAGAATATCCAATGGGAAAACAAATGATCTCTTTAACAAATGGTGTTGGGAAACTGGTCATAGGGAAGCTCTATTTTTAATTTCTTGAGGAATCTCCACACTGTTCTCCAAAGAGGCCGCACCAACTTGCATTCCCACCAACAGTGGAAGAGGGTTCCCCTTTCTCCACATCCCCTCCAACACATGTTGTTTCCTGTCTTGCTAATTTTGGCCATTCTAACTGGTGTAAGGTGGTATCTCAATGTGGTTTTAATTTGAATCTCCCTGATGGCTAGTGATGATGAACATTTTTTCATGTGTCTGATAGCCATTTGTATGTCTTCATTGGAGAAGTGTCTGTTCATAACTTCTTCTTTTTGATATGATTATCTGTTTTGTGTGTGTTGAGTTTGAGGAGTTCTTTATAGATCTTGGATATCAACCTTTTGTCTGTACTGTCATTTGCAAATATCTTCTCCCATTCTGTGGTTTGCCTCTTTGCTTTCTTGACTGTTCCCTTTGCTGTGCAGAAGCTTTTTTTTATTTTGATGAAGTCCCAAAAGTTTATTTTGGCTTTTGTTTCCTTTGTCTTTGGAGACATATCTTGAAAGAAGTTGCTGTGGCTGATATCGAAGAGATTACTGCCTATGTTCTCCTCTAGGATTCTGATGGATTCCTGTCTCACATTGAGGTCTTTTATCCATTTTGAGTTTATCTTTGTGTACAGTGTAAGAGAATTGGTCGAGTTTCATTCTTCTACATATAGCTGCCCAGAGTTCCCAGCAACATTTATTGAAGAGACTGTCTTTTTTCCACTGTATAATTTTATCCTGTTTTGTCGAAGATTAACTGACCATAGAGTTGAGGGTTCATATCTGGGCTCTCTACTCTGTTCCACTGGTCTATGTGTCTGTTTTTATGCCAGTACCATGCTGTCTTGGTGATCACAGCTTTGTAGTAAAACTTGAAATCAGGTAATGTGATGCCTCCAGTTTTATTTTTGTTATTCAACATTTCCTTAGTGATTCGGGGTTTCTTCTGGTTCCATACAAATTTTTGGTTTATTTGTTCCAGCTCTTTGAAGAATACCGGTGGAATTTTGATTGGAATGGCATTAAAAGTATAGATTGCTCTAGGCAGTATAGTTCTGGAAAGCTATAAACTCCCAAAATTGAACCAGGAAGAAATTGACAACCTAAATAGACCGATATCTAGTAACGAGATTGAAGCAATGATCAAAAGCCTCCCAAAAAACAAGAACCCAGGACCTGATGGATTCCCTGGGGAATTCTACCAAACTTTCAAAGAAGAAATAACACCTATTCTCCTGAAGCTGTTTCAAAAAAATTGAAGCAGAAGGAAAACTTCCAGACTCTTTCTATGAAGCCAGCATTACCCTGATCCCCAAACCAGGCAAAGACCACACCAAAAAGGAGAATTTCAGACCAATATCACTGATGAATATGGATGCTAAGATTCTCAACAAGATCCTAGCAAACAGGATCCAACAGCACATTAAAAAGATTATCCACCATGACCAGGTGGGATTCATTCTTGGGCTACAAGGATGGTTCAACATTCATAAATCAATCAATGTGATAGAACAAATTAATAAGAAAAGAGAGAAGAACCATATGGTCCTCTCAATTGATGCAGAAAAAGCATTTGACAAAATCCAGCATCCATTCCTGATTAAAACATTTCAAAGTATAGGGATAGAGGGAACATTCCTGAACTTCATCAAATCTATCTATGAAAAACCCACAGCAAATATCATCCTCAATGGGAAGAAGCTTGCAGCCTTCCTGTTGAGATCAGGAACACGACAAAGATGCCCACTCTCACCACTCTTATTCAACATAGTATTAGAAGTCGTAGCAACAGCAATCAGACAACAAAGAGAAATAAAAGGTATCCAAATTGGCAATGAAGAAGTCAAACTCTCTCTCTTCACAGAGGACATGATTCTTTATATGGAAAACCCAAAGGACTCCACCCCCAAACTACTAGAACTCATACAACAATTCAGTAACGTGGCAGGATACAAAGTCAATGTACAGAAATCAGTGGCTTTCTTATACACTAACAATGAAAATACAGAAAGGGAAATTAGCGAATCGGTTCCATTTACTATAGCACCAAGAACCATAAGATACCTGGGAATAAACCTAACCAAAGAGGTAAAGGATCTGTACTCGAGGAACTACAGAACACTCATGAAAGAAATTGAAGAAGACACAAAAAAGATGGAAGACCATTCCATGCTCTTGGATTGGAAGAATAAACATTGTTAAAATGTTTATACCCAAATTTTAATACATATTTAATTGTGTGCATTTTCTCAATAAAGATTAAATATCAAGAAGGCAGAACTATTCTTATATTCACCTGTTTTCCCTACATTTAAGACAGTACCTTCCAGTCAATGGGAAGTTTAAAAATATTATGAAATATCTACTGGATATAAGGAAGGTGGACTGGAGAGAAATACCTTTGGGTAGAAACCTCACTATATTCCTCTTATTTGATGCAGTCTAGAATAGTGTACTGATTGACATCTACCATGAATTCAGTTAATATTTATTTGGATATTAATTACAGCAAAGGTAATTAGGAAATTTGATTATAGAAAAGTCTAGGGATATTTAAAAGTTGTTTTTGTTTTTTGTTTTGTTTTGTTTTGTTTTAGAGAGGGTGTGCATAGGTGGTTGTGGGGAAGATGGAGAGAAAGAGAGAGAATTTTAAGCAGGCTCTACACCCAGTGCTGAGCCCAACACAGGGCTCAATTTCACAAACTTGAGATCATGACCTCAGCCAAATCAAGAGTTGGACGCTTAATCAACTGAGCCACTCAGGTATCCCTAAAAGTTGTTTTTTTAATCCATAAGCACCAGGACACATCATGGAATATTCTTGAGATTTAATGGCAGATACTACAAAGTCCATGTCCAATACTCAATTACTATTTCTTCCTTCCTTTATTACTAGAGCCTCAATTACTAGAGCCTCATTTTTTTTCACAGCAACACATTTAAGGAATAACATTTCTCCATCTTCTTTCCATCCAAGGATAGTCAAATGACAGTTTTGGCCAGTGAGATAAAAGCAGAAGCAACTAGATGGTGCTTGTAGAGGCCCTTTAAAGGAGGCATACAAGGATGACTTGCTCCTTGGCCTTTCCCAATTATGGTTGCAGCCCAATTGTGAACACGGAAAGTCACATCACTTTTAAGAAGTGGTACAGGAGACCACAAAAATGAGGACAACTTCCTGATGTCATCGTGGAACTATCTTAACAACCCTGGACTGATATATTCTAATATTTTTATTTGTGGGAGAAAAATAAAACCATAATTCGATTAATCAATTTCCCCCCTGATTTCAATTATTTGGAACAAAACAATTCTGAAATTATACAGGCACTGAGTACAATGGCCCAATTTAGAAAGTCAACACCATTGTAGGTGTCAAGGAATGGCTCAAACTCTGGAAGTATTTGTAAGAAGAAACTAGCTAAAATTATATTGTTATTAAGATTCGATCACATTTTTGCCACTGTTGAGCTGCTCTTTCCCCCATTACTCTCCAACAAGTAGTCTACGTCCAATGTTACTCTCTTGGCTATCTTTGTTTAACCTCTATTTAGAATCAATCCTTCTTTCCAGTGCCTATTTTGTTCATCTTGGTATTGTTTCCACAATCCCAAAATCCCTTCCTTGGTGAACAAAACCTCATTTTTTCTTTCTAGAAACCAGCCATTTTCTGTGCTGGGTGTGTGCTATGATGGTTTAAAACAATAATTGCTGTTCTGTTCTGTTTTGCATGATATTTGTTTTCCCTGGTGTCTGTGCCACTAACAACACTCATATCACCCATTCTTGCCAATGAAACATCAGAGTGAGAGAATCTGCTTGAGAATCCCTAGAGATGTGTTCTTTCATTGATAAAATAAGAGACTTTTTGTAGAAATTAATTTTGTTCTTTCACCCTCTTCCTTTCTGTTTTTAAATGAACTCCTGGTCCTTGAATCTATGCCAATCATCTTGGGACTAAGAAGCAATAAACCACCTGGTGGTGGGTATTAAGGAGGGCACGTATTGAATGGAGCACTGGGTGTTATATGTAAACAATGAATCTCAGAACACTACATCAGAAACTAATGATGTACTGTATGGTGACTAACATAACATTAAAATAAATAAATAAATAAATAAATAAAAAGAGGCAATAAACTTAAGCATGGAATGTCCACATGGTGCTGATGGGAAAATCCTGGTCATTCTTAGTGAATCAAAGGCTGAAACCATCTTTCTTTAGTATTCATGTCCTATTTTATAAATATACCTCCTATATGCTAAAACTGCTGACCAATTGAGAAAACAAGTATTAACTAGGTTTTTACTGTGCACTGGTTGGTTTCTATAACGTATTATCTAATATTTAAATCATTATATTACGTACAAAGAAAGAAAGGATAAGAACATCAAAGTAACATGTCTGAAGTTGCTCAAGTAAGAGGCATATGTTACTTAACTTAGGTAGCACTAGATTCTTCCATTTCATTGAAGATGCCTCTGAATTTTACCTAAACCCACTTATAAAACAAATGGTTTGCATTTTTCTTTTACCTTGAGGCTTCAGAAATAAATGATTGATGAATCTCATTAATGGGGATTGGGTAATTTATCTAATCACAAATCTACAAGGAAGATCCAAGGTGATCCATTGTCAGTTTATTAAATTTTTAAAATTTTATTTATATGAGAGAGACAGAGAAAGTGAGAGAGAGCATGAGCGGGGAAGTGAGGGGGAAGTAGGCTCACTGCTGAGCAGGCAGCCTGATGCAGGGAGGGATCCTAGGACCTCAGGATCACTGGGATCATGACCAGAGCCAAAGGCAGATATTTAACTGACCGAACCAAACAGGCACCACCATATGTCAGTTTAAATAGTTAAGTTTTGCCCTTTCTTGTTAGAGTGAAGTTGGTAGGGTGGTACACTCCTTTTATTTTTTCAAAAATTTTTCTTTCTTTATTTATTTATTTTTATTAATTTTATTTTTAATAAACATATATTTTTATCCCCAGGGGTACAGGTCTGTGAATCACCAGGTTTACACACTTCACAGCACTCACCATAGTACATACCCTCCCCAGTGTCCATAATCCCACCCCCCTCCGAACCCCCCTCCCCCCATCAACCCTCAGTTTGTTTTGTGAGATTAAGAGTCACTTATGGTTTGTCTCCCTCCCAATCCCATCTTGTTTCATTTACTCTTCTCCTACCCCCTTAACCCCCCATGTTGCATCTCCTATCCCTCATATCAGGGAGATCATATGATAGTTGTCTTTCTCCGATTGACTTATTTCGCTAAGCATGATACCCTCTAGTTCCATCCACGTCATCGCCAATGGCAAGATTTCATTTCTTTTGATGGCTGCATAGTATTCCATTGTGTATATATACCACATCTTCTTTATCCATTCATCTGTTGATGGACATCTAGGTTCTTTCCATAGTTTGGCTATTGTAGACATTGCTGCTATAAACATTTGGGTGCACGTGCCCCTTCGGATCACTACGTTTGTATCTTTAGGGTAAATACCCAGCAGTGCAATTGCTGGGTCATAGGGTAATTCTATTTTCAACATTTTGAGGAACCTCCATGCTGTTTTCCAGAGTGGTTGCACCAGCTTGCATTCCCACCAACAGTGTAGGAGGGTTCCCCTTTCTCCGCATCCTCACCAGCATCTGTCATTTCCTGACTTGTTAATTTTAGCCATTCTGACTGGTGGGAGGTGATATCTCATTGTGGTTTTGATTTGTATTTCCCTGATGCTGAGTGATATGGAGCACTTTTTCATGTGTCTTTTGGCCATCCGGATGTTTTCTTTGCAGAAATGTCTGTTCATGTCTTCTGCCCATTTCTTGATTGGATTATTTGTTCTTTGGGTGTTGAGTTTGCTAAGTTCTTTATAGATTTTGGACACTAGCCCTTTATCTGATATATCATTTGCAAATATCTTCTCCCAATCTGTCAGTTGTCTTTTGGTTTTGTTCACTGTTTCCTTTGCTGTGCAAAAGCTTTTGATCTTGATAAAATCCCAAAAGTTCATTTTTGCCCTTGCTTCCCTTGCTTTTGGCGATGTTCCTAGGAAGATGTTGCTGCGGCTGAGGTCGAAGAGGTTGCTGCCTGTGTTCTCCTCAAGGATTTTGATGGATTCCTTTCTCACATTGAGATCCTTCATCCATTTTGAGTCTATTTTCGTGTGTGGTGTAAGGAAATGATCCAATTTCATTTTTCTGCATGTGGCTGTCCAATTTTCCCAACACCATTTATTGAAGAGGCTGTCTTTTTTCCATTGGACATTCTTTCCTGCTTTGTCGAAGATGAGTTGACCATAGAGTTGAGGGTCTGTTTCTGGGCTCTCTATTCTGTTCCATTGAACTATGTGTCTGTTTTTGTGCCAGTACCATGCTGTCTTGATGATGACAGCTTTGTAATAGAGCTTGAATTCCGGAATTGTGATGCCACCAACTTTGGCTTTCTTTTTCAATATTGCTTTGGCTATTCGAGGTCTTTTCTGGTTCCATATACATTTTAGGATTATTTGTTCCATTTCTTTGTAAAAAATGGATGGTACTTTGATAGGAATTGCATTAAATGTGTAGATTGCTTTAGGTAGCATAGACATTTTCACAATATTTATTCTTCCAATCCAGGAGCATGGAACATTTTTCCATTTCTTTGTGTCTTCCTCAATTTCTTTCATGAGTACTTTGTAGTTTTCTGTGTATAGATTCTTAGTCTTTTTGGTTAGGTTTATTCCTAGGTATCTTATATTTTGGGTGCAATTGTAAATGGGATGGACGCCTTAATTTCTCTTTCTTCTGTCTTGTTGTTGGTGTAGAGAAATGCAACTGATTTCTGTGCATTGATTTTATATCCTGACACTTTACTGAATTCCTGTACAAGTTCTAGCAGTTTTGGAGTGGAGCCTTTTGGGTTTTCCACATATAGTATCATATCATCTGCGAAGAGTGATAGTTTGACTTCTTCTTTGCCGATTTGGATGCCTTTAATTTCCTTTTGTTGTCTGATTGCTGAGGCTAGGACTTCTAGTACTATGTTGAATAGCAGTGGTGATAACGGACATCCCTGCCGTGTTCCTGACCTTAGCGGAAAAGCTTTCAGTTTTTCTCCATTAAGAATGTTATTTGCGGTGGGTTTTTCATAGATGGCTTAAATAGTATTGAGGTATGTGCCATCTATCCCTACACTTTGAAGAGTTTTGATCAGGAAGGGATGCTGTACTTTGTCCAATGCTTTTTCAGCATCTATGGCGAGTATCATATGGTTCTTGTTCTTTCTTTTATTAATGTGTTGTATCACATTGATTGATTTGCAGATGTTGAACCAACCTTGCAGCCCTGGAATAAATCCCACTTGGTCGTGGTGAATAATCCTTTTAATGTACTGTTGAATCCTATTGGCTAGTATTTGGCGAGAATTTTTGCATCTGTGTTCATCAAGGATATTGGTCTGTAGTTCTCTTTTTTGATGGGATCCTTGTCTGGTTTTGGGATCAAGGTGATGCTGGCCTCATAAATTGAGTTTGGAAGTTTTCCTTCCATTTCTATTTTTTGGAACAGTTTCAGGAGAATAGGAATTAGTTCTTCTTTAAATGTTTGGTAGAATTCCCCCGGGAAGCCATCTGGCCCTGGGCTTTTGTTCGTTTGGAGATTTTTGATGACTGTTTCAATCTCCTTACTGCTTATGGGTCTGTTGAGGCTTTCTATTTCTTCCTGGTTCAGTTGTGGTAGTTTATATGTCTCTAGGAATGCATCCATTTCTTCCAGATTGTCAAATTTGTTGGCGTAGAGTTGCTCATAGTATGTTCTTATAATTGTCTGTATTTCTTTGGTGTTCATTGTGATCTCTCCTCTTTCATTCATGATTTTATTTATTTGGGTCCTCTCTCTTTTCTTTTTGATAAGTCTGGCCAGGGGTTTATCAATCTTATTAATTCTTTCAAAGGACCAGCTCCTAGTTTCGTTGATTTGTTCTATTGTTTTTTTTGGTTTCTATTTCATTGATTTCTGCTCTGATCTTTATGATTTCTCTTCTCCTGCTGGTTTTAGGGTTTCTTTCTTGTTCTTTCTCCAGCTCCTTTAGGTGTAGGGTTAGGTTGTGTACCTGAGACCTTTCTTGTTTCTTGAGAAAGGCTTGTACCGCTATATATTTTCCTCTCAGGACTGCCTTTGTTGTGTCCCACAGATTCTGAACCGTTGTGTTTTCATTATCATTTGTTTCCATAAATTTTTTCAATTCTTCTTTAATTTCCTGGTTGACTCATTCATTCTTTAGAAGGATGCTGTTTAGTCTCCATGTATTTGGGTTCTTTCCAAATTTCCTCTTGTGATTGAGTTCTAGCTTCAGAGCATTGTGGTCTGAAAATATGCAGGGAATGATCCCAATCTTTTGATACCGGTTGAGACTTGATTTAGGACCAAGAATGTGATCTATTCTGGAGAATGTTCCATGTGCACTAGAGAAGAATGTGTATTCTGTTGCTTTGGGATGAAATGTTCTGAATATATCTGTGATGTCCATCTGGTCCAGTGTGTCATTTAAGGCCTTGATTTCCTTGTTGATCTTTTGCTTGGATGATCTGTCCATTTCAGTGAAATACTATTCAGTGAATACTATTATTGTATTCTTGTCAATGTGTTTCTTTGATTTTGTTATTAATTGGTTTATATAGTTGGCTGCTCCCACGTTAGGGGCATAGTTATTTAAAATTGTTAGATCTTCTTGTTGGACAGTTCCTTTGAGTATGATATAGTGTCCTTCCTCATCTCTTATTATAGTCTTTGGCTTAAAATCTAATTGATCTGATATAAGGATTGCCACTCCTGCTTTCTCCTGGTGTCCATTAGCATGGTAAATTCTTTTCCACCCCCTCACTTTAAATCTGGAGGTGTCTTCAGGTTTAAGATGAGTTTCTTGTAGGCAACATATAGATGGTTTTTTTTTTTTTTTATCCATTCTGATACCCTGTGTCTTTTGATTGGGGCATTTAGCCCATTAACATTCAGGGTAAGTATTGAGAGATATGAATTTAGTGCCATTGTATTGCCTGTAAGGTGACTGTTATTGTATATTGTCTCTGTTTCTTTCTGATCTACTTCTTTTAGGTTCTCTCTTTGCTTAGAGGACCCCTTTCAATATTTCCTGTAGAGCTGGTTTGGTATTTGCAAATTCTTTCAGTTTTTGTTTGTCCTAGATGCTTTTAATCTCTCCTTCTATTTTCAATGATAACCCAGCTGGATATAATATTCTTGGCTGCATGTTTTTCTCATTTAGTACTCTGAATATATCATGCCAGCTTTTTCTGGACTGCCAGGTCTCTGTGGATAAGTCTGCTGCCAATCTAATATTTTTACCATTGTACGTTACAGACTTCTTTTCCTTGGCTGCTTTCAGGATCTTCTCTTTGTCACTAAGACTTGTCAATTTTACTATTAGGTGACAGGGTGTGGACCTATTCTTATTGATCTTGAGGGGGGTTCTCTGTACCTCCTGGATTTTGATGCTTGTTCCCTTTGCCATATTGGGGAAATTCTCTCCAATAATTCCCTCCAATATACCTTCTGTTCCCCTCTCTGTTTCCTCTTCTTCTGGAATCCCAATTATTCTAATGTTGTTTCCTCTTATGGTGTCACTTATCTCTCGAATTCTCCCCTCGTAATCCAGTAGCTGTTTGTCCCTCTTTTGCTCAGCTTCTTTATTCTCTGTCATTTGGTCCTCTATATCGCTAATTCTTTCTTCTGCCTCATTTATCCTAGCCATCAGAGCCTCCGTTTTTGTTTGCACCTCATTAATAGCTTTTTTGATTTCAACTTGGTTAGATTTTAGTTCTTTTTTTTCTCCAGAAAGGGCTTTTATGTCTCCCAAGAGGGTTTCTCTAATATCTTCCAGCCTTTTGCAAGCCCTGCTAGAACCTTGAGAATCGTCATTCTGAACTCTGGATCTGACATATTACCAATGTCTGTATTGATTAGGTCCCTAGCCTTCAGTACTGCCTCTTGTTCTTTTTTTTGTGGTGAATTTTTCCGCCTTGTCATTTTGTCCAGATAAGAGTATATGAAGGAGCAAGTAAAATACTAAAAGGGTGGCAACAACCCCAGGAAAATATGCTTTAGCCAAATCAGAAGAGATCCCAAATCGTGGGGGGGAGAAAGGGGATAAAAAGAGGTTCAGAGGGCGCCTGGGTGGCTCAGTGGGTTAAGCCTCTGCCTTCGGCTCAGGTCATGATCTCAGGGTCCTGGGATCGAGGCCCGCATCGGGCTCTCTGCTCAGTGGGGAGCCTGCTTCCTCCTCTCTCTCTATGCCTGCCTCTCTGCATACTTCTGATCTCTCTCTCTCTGTTTCAAAAAAAAAAAAAATAGGTTCAGAAAGAAAGAAAAAAAATAAAAAAAGAAAACCAATAAAGAAAAAGTATAAAAAGGAAAAAAATATATATATATTAGATAAACTAGTTAAAAATGTTAAAAAAGAAAAGGGTAAAAGTTAAAAAAATTTAGCAGAAGAAGAAAAAAATTGAAAAAGAAAAGAAAAAAAAATTAATTTAACTGCAAGGCTAAAGAATCATGGGGAGAAAGCCATGAGTTCCGTGCTTTGCTTTCTCCTCCTCTGGAATTCCGCCGCTCTCCTTGATATTGAAACTACACTCCTTGGTAGGTGAACTTGGTCCTGGCTGGGTTTCTTGCTGATCTTCTGGGGGAGGGGCCTGTTGTAGTGATTCTCAAGCGTCTTTGCCCCAGGCGGAGTTGCACCGCCCTTACCCAGGGCCGGGCTGAGTAATCCGCTCGGGTTTGCTTTCGGGGCTTTTGTTCTCTGAGCGATTTCCATAGAGTTCTGGAGGGCGGGAATGAAGATGGCGGCCTCCTGGTCTCCGTTCCGGAGGAGCCGAGAGCCTGGGGCCCCACTCCTCAGTGCGCCCCCAGAGAACAGCGCCCAATGACTCCCGCCACCGTGGCCTCCAGCCACGCTCCGAGCTGACCGAGCCTGCGACCGGTTCAAGGTAACCCCAAGCTGAGAGTCACTCCTCGGCTCTGTGTCTGTAGCCGGCTTCCCCGTTCTAATACCTGTGAGCTCTTTGACACTCAGACACCCTCGATCCTTCTGTGACCCTGCGGGACCTGAGGCCACGCTGACCCCGCGTGGGCTTCACCCCGGTTAAGCCTCTGGAGCGATGTCCCTCAGCGGAACAGACTTTTAAAAGTCCCGATTTTGTGCTCCATTGCTCTGCCGCTCGCCGGGAGCCAGCCCCTCCCCCCGCGGTCTATCTTCCCGTCGCTTTGGATTCACTTCTCCGCCAACCTACCTTGCAGAAAGTGGTTGATTTTCTGTTTCTAGAGTTGCTGTTCTTCTTCTCTTCGATCTCCCGTTGGATTTGTAGGTGTTTGTAATCTTAGATAAGCTATCTAGCTGATCTCCTGCTACCTGAAGTAGTCTCAGCCTGCTACTTCTCTGCCATCTTGACTCCTCCCCCTCTATTTTTTCAAAAATTTTTTAAAAGATTGATTAGTCAGAGAGAGAGCGAGAGAGCACTGGCACAAGTAGTGGGAACAGCAGGCAGAGGGAGAAGTAGGATCTCTGCTGCACAAGGAGCCCCATGAAGGACTTGATCCAAGAACCCTGGGATCATGATCTGAGCAAAAGACAGAAGTTTAATGACTGAGCCACCCAGACATCCTGTGGTGCAGTCTTTTTAAGTGTTCTAATTTGATTTGTGACACTTGGCTTTTCATTTCCCTCTTCACCACAAAAGTTGTCTTTTCTGAAGAAATTATGTAAATAAGAGAGTTAAGGGGACCTGGGTGGCTCTGTGGGTTAAGCCTTTGCCTTGGGCTCAGGTCATGATTTCGGGGTCCTGGGATAGAGTCCCACATTGGGCTCTCTGCTTGGCAGGGAGCCTGCTTCCTCTTCTCTCTCTCTGCCTGCCTCTTTGCCTACTTGTGCTCTCTCTTTTTCAAATAAATAAATAAAATCTTTAAAAAAAAATAAGAGAGTGAAAGTAGGACTTGTTCCTTCTGACACATCATTTTATTGAGCTCACAGATTATTTAACATTCTTCATTACAGTGGTTCTTAGTAATTGCAAAAGATATGAATTCATAAATAACTAATAGAGAAATATTCTTTTAAAAAATATTTATTTATTTATTTAGAGAGAGAGAGAGAGATAGCAGGAGGGTGGGGGAATGGTCAGGAAGAGAAGGAGAGAGAGAGAATCTCAAGCAGACTCTGTACCAAGTACAGAGCCCAAGATACGACCCGAGCTGATATTAAGATTGAGGCACTCAATTGACTGAGCCATCCAGTTGTGCAGACAAATATTCTTATTCTTATTTTTAAAGCATGTGTTGCAGTTTTCTCCAATTCTTTTAATAACTGATGTTCAATAATATCATGGTTTATTTATATATTTCTCATCTAGAGTTTATTTACATATTTCTTATTTGGTTAATAAACAGAAACTTATTTTCTCAGTAATATTATAAATACTGTTATTTAAAAATTAATATTATAAATATTGTTATAATATTTAGAAAATAATGAAAATTTCTAATTTTAATAATATACATAGAAATTACTAGATATGATATACATTAAAAGCTGATACAGTTTTTTTATTCCCTGATTTGAATGTAACATTTAACTTCTACCTTCTTTGAGTTTCCTACAGAGATTTTCTCGAGTGTACCACTTCTTTTTGTGTAACCAAATAATTCATTGTTAGTACATTTCTTGGTTGGAGGTGAAAACAGTGCAAGTATGATGAATTAGTTATAAATAGGGGGTTAGTGTATTGCAAGTTCATTGTATTCTTATATAATGAATTTAAAAATTCAACTTCAGTCTCAGATTAATATGAGTAATTTAAAATTATATTAGAAAAAAAGTTACACATGAAAAAAATCAGTTCAGAAGTCTATGAACTTATTTAAAGAGAAAAACTTTTAAAAATTAGATAATAGCTGTATCAAATGCCTGAGTACAAACAATAAATTAAGAATAAACTGTAGTATTTGTGAACATTTGGTAAATCAGAGCTTCATTATTAGAACTCCTCTATCATGTGGTTAGTAATACTACTCTGATCTACAGAGTAAAATATTTACTCTTAGTATACTTTAATTGGAAAATTAATTTGAGAAAGAAAAACTCTAACATAAATATTGTACACAAAATATCTCTAAACTGTAAGTAAATATTATTTCCCTGATAATTTTATTAATTAAAATGTAAAAGAATAAATATGAAATAATAATCATCAATTATTTCAAACATTGATTTCTTGATTTTGCAGCACAATATGGACATGATCAACATTGTATTTGTGCATGAGTTTGTGTGCATATATGAAAATTGTATACATTATATAGTTGGCACACATGTTGTATATGTATATGTATATTTATATGTATATAAATTTACATCAGATGAGAAAAGCTCTCTCTCTTTCTCTGAATAGGTGTATTATGTATATGTGCATATATTTGTGTACATATCTAGAGAAAGCTGTCTCAGTTTCTCTTCCTTTGAAAATATATAGGCAATATAACCTTGTCTAGTTAATTTTTTACCATTTTTTCTTTTCTCTTAAGTTGGAGCATAACACACAACAAAAATTCTTAAAAGGATTTTGCTTATATCAGTGGTTTAATGAATATGTTTTTGGTACTAGAATGAAATTTATTTCCGCATACAAATAAGCATTTAGCTACCAGTCAGTGGTTAATGGGGTTGTAAATCTGATAGCTGTAATGATTGTTTCACATCTTGTTAAACCATTAATAAGGATTCATAAAACCCAGTTGAAAGTTAAGCTTTTTTGTTTATAGAGGCTATCATTATGAAAACAATAAAGGATTCATTCATTAAATTCATAAATAGCAATATTTCACAGAAAAATTAGTTGATTATAATTATTAGGTAGAAACAAACAATGTCACTGTTTAAGATGATAAAATCCAGCACTTCATACATTTTGGTAGCATATTAATTGTCATCATTACATGGGGTTATTAATTAGTTGGTTTTACCTTAGAAGTCCCCAGACACAATATATTATTTCCCAGAGGGAGAGGAAGGGGAAGGTACTAACTTTAACATGAACATTTATTTTTTTAAAAGATTTTATTTATTTATTTGACAGAGGGAGAGAGAGGTCACAGGAGGCAGAGAGGCAGGCAAGGAGGGGGGAAATCAGGCTCCCCGATAAACAGAGAGCTCAATGCAGGGCTCGATCCCAGGACCCTGAGATTATGACCCAAGCTAAAGGCAGAGGACCAACCCATTGAGCCACCCAGGTGCCCCAAACATTTATTTTGATACCAGTCAGGACATATTTTTGCAAAAATGACAAAACCAAGATTAAAGTAGAAGTTAATTTCCTCACATAATAGGAAGTCAGAGAGAGGAAGTCTTCGTAGTTGTTTGGTTTGATGGCTCAGTGACATTACAGAATCCAGGATCTTTACATTTTTCCCCTTTGAGTCACTATTTCCCATTCTCAGCAGTGGCTTGATTATTGCATAAGATCACATCTAGAAGTGATACCTGTCTTCACAGTAAGGCAACTTTCCTCAAGGGTTCCTGATATATCAAACTTCAAACCCCACTACCAGCTTTGGGCACATGTTTCTTCCTGAAGATTTCATTAGAAAAGGAAATGGAATTTCTAAGATTGATCATCTGCAGTTAGATGATGGTTGATAGTCAACATTAATATATAACGTAATCTTAAACTTTATTGGTAATACACATTAATTATTTACTATGAGCAATCAATTTCATTTTGATATTTTTAAAGTTTATTCCTTAAATCAACCAGGGAGATAAAAATAATGATTGTCTAAATCATAGTTTTCTGGCCCTGTAATATGAGCATAGAATAAAATTGGAAGTTTTTTTTTTCTTTTTCCTTAACTCCAAATCTAGGAAAAATGTTCAAATACTGAGCCAAAATTATGACAAATACACTAGAGAGGGTTGTAGATGATCTGAATGACATGGTAGTATGTATGAGGCATCTCCAGACTTTCTTTAATTTTGTATTATATACTGACTTTGAAAAATCATCATCAATTTATACTGTCATGGCATAGTGAAAAGTGACCCAAAGATTGCAAAGCTGACATTATAAATTTTGATATGCTTCTCATATTTACAGTGGTTGCAAACTGATTTTTTCCCTTGGATTTTTGCCCATTATCTGTAGCCAAAGTGATCTGCATACAAACAAAATGCAAACTTCAATAAAAAAAACAAAAACGAAAAACAAAAACATTAAAATATTTCAACTATTTTTACTTAACAAAAAGCAAGCGATTGGTGAAAGAAGAAATAGATGAAAGCTTTGGTAGACGATATGAAACATTTCTGGACACTATATAGATCCTTGGTGACACTGCATTCTTGTGAACATAGCACTGAATTCTATATAAACTGACCTGGCTTCAGTTTGAGTGGACCTTTGTCGAACTAGGTGAAGCTCCCTGAGCTTCAGCCCCTCACACATAGCAGACGTCAGTTTCCATGCTTCATACACCCTGTATGTGTAAAGACACAATATTAAAGAGCTTTGTGAACTGTAAATTTATACCTCTATATTTTATTCTTTAGAGGCTGATAACTAATGACTGGGAGCATTATGTCAGGTTTCATAAACAACACAAATGCATGACTTTTGACATCAGACCACATAATATTTATACTTCATTCTTGTTTTAGAAAACTTTTTTTATTTGGAAATGTTATATATGACAATAGTTGTAGCTGGTCTCCAGAGTGATCTCTAAATTTGCATATGCCTACAGCTGTAAAAGAACTAGAGCTCCTGGAATTCCAGTACTATTTCATAGCCATGGTTTGGAGAGGCAGAAAGAAGCTATAAAATAGGTAGATGTAAAATAAAATGTGTTTATATGTTTAGTTATATATATATATTTTTTTCCACACATACCCCCACATGTATAATTTTACCCACACATGTATAATTCTTTTGAGATAACTCATTAAGAAATATAAGGAAGAAATTATAGAGGAGAAGACAAAGAGGATGTTGATTAAATCTATCTACCATAAATAAGAAAAAAAAAAAGACCTTTGCAAGTATTTGAACCACTGAGGGAAGGAAAAGAAGAGTTTGGTTATCACTGTCTCTGGCATTGGCATCCTGAGAGCAGTGATGGTGGAAGAAAAAAAAAAAATGAATTGAGAGAGAGAGAAAGAGAGAGGAAGGGAAGGAGGGGAAGAAAGATTTTGCGTACAGATGAGTAAATTATTAGTTTTATATAGATATTGAGTTTTTATCACTTTAACAATGTAAAAAATCATCTCCATGTGTTCGAATTATCTTAAACACAATCCTCACCTCTAAGAAAATGCATTATCAAAACTAGGATAGTATGATATGCAAAGATAAGAATCTAATTTGTCCATTTATACAAATAATTCAATAAACATCATGGATTATTTTAGATTAAGAAATTGAATTTTTTTAAGAAAGAGAAACTACATAACATATAATAAAATTGAAAATAAAGGATATCTTTTCATATTTGGGCTAAGGAATAAATTATTTCTGATTTTCCAAATAATAATCACTAACATTGATATAGCATTTATAATATGCTAACATTGTCCTAAGTATTTTATTTGTTTGTTTGTTTTTAATTCCAGTGTAGTCAACATATAGTGTTATATTCATTCCAGGCATAAAATATAGTTATTCAACAATTCCATATATTTCACAGTGCTCATCAAGATAAGTGTATTTTTAATCCTCTTCACCTATTTCACCCATTCCTCCCACCCACCAAGCCTCTGGTAACCATTTGTTTGTACTCTGTACTTAAGGGTTTGTTTATGGTTCATTCCACATTTTTTTTTCTTTGTTCGTTTTTTTTGTTTCTTAATTTCCACACATGAGTGAAATCATATGGTATCTGTCTTTCTCTGACTGGCTTATTTATCTTAGCATCATTCTCTCTAGCTCCATCTATGTCATTGCGAATGGCAAGATTTCATTCTTTTTTATGGCTGAATGTCACATCTTTATTTATTTACCTACTAATGGACATTTAGAATGCATCCATAATTTGGCTATTGTAAATAATTTTGCAATAAATGTAGAAGTGCATGTATCCCTTAAAATTAGTGCTTCTGTAGTCTTTGGGTAAATAACCAGTAGTGCAATCATTGGATAATAAGGTAGTTCTATTTTTTATTTTTTGAGGAGCCTCCATACTATTTTTTACAGTGGATGCACCAGTTTTCATACTCACCAACAGTGAACAAGAGTTTCTTTTTCTCAACATTGTCACCAACACTTGTTTCTTGTGTTGTTGATTTTACCCTGACTGGTACGAGGTGATACCTCTTTGTGATATTATGTTGCTTTTCCCTGATAATGACTGATGTTTAGCATCTTTAATGTGTCTATTGGCCATATGGGTGTTTTCTCTGGAGAAATGTCTGTTCATATCTACTGCCTATTTTAGTTAGATTATTTGTTCTTTGGGTGTTGAATTGTGTAATTTCTTTATATATTTTGGATCCTCACCCTTTATGAGATATGTCATTTCCAAATATCTTCCCCCATTCAGTGGGTTCTTTTTATAGTTTTGTTGGTTGTTTCCTTTGCACTGCAGAGGCTTTTTATTTTGACGTAGTCCCAATAATTTATTTTTGTTTTTATTTTCCTTGCTTCAGGAGATATGTCTTAAAAAGTGTTATTAAAAAGACATATCTTAAAAGGTGTTATTACAACACTTAAAAGTGTTATTAAAGAGTGTTATTACCTGGGGAGCACAGCAGGTTAAGTGTCCAACTCTTGATTTTTGACTCAAGTCTTGGTCTCATGGGTTGTAGGATTGAGCCCTGCATCAGGATCCATGCTCAGCATGGCGTCTTCTTGAGTTTTTTTCTCTCTCTCTCCTACCACCCCCCACAATCTCTCTCTCTCAAATAAATAAATACATGTTAAAAAAAATAAAAGTTTTTACAGCTGAAGTTAGAGAAATTACTGTCTGTGCTCTCTTTTCATGTTTTATGGCTTCAGGTCTCACATTTAAATCTTTAATACATTTTGAGTTTATTTTTGTGTGTGGTGTAAGACAGTGGTCCAGTTTCATTCTTTTGCATGTAGATGATCAGTTTTCCTAATACAACTTCTTGAAGAGAATTTTTCCCACTGAATATTCTTGCCTCCTGTGTCAAAGATTAATTAAGCATATAATTATGGGTTTATTTCTCAGTTTTCTCCTCTGTTCCATTGATCTATGTGTCTATTTTTGTGGCAGTACCATACTGTTTTGATTACTACATTTTTGTAATATAACTTGAAGTTTGGAATTGTGATACTTTCAGTTTTGTTATTCTTTTTTTAAGATTGCTTATTTGGGGTCTTTTTTGGTTCCATACAAACTTTAGGATTGCTTGTTCTACTTCTGTAAAAAAATGCTATTGATATTTTTATGGTTATTGCATTAACTGTGTAGATTGCTTTGGGTGGTATAGATATTTTAACAATATTTCCTCTTCCAATCCATATGCATGGAATGTCTTTCATCCTCAGTTTCTTTCATTGATGTTTCCCCTCCTTGGTTAAGTTTATTCCTAGGTATTTTATTATTTTTGGTGCAATTGCAAATGAGATATTTTTTTAAATTTCTCTTTCTGCTGCTTCATTATAAGTGTATAGAAATGCAATGGATTCATGGACACTGATTTTGTATCTTGTGACCTTACTGAATTTGTTATCATTTCTAGTGATTTCTTGATGGAGTTTTTAGGGTTTACTATATATATTATTATATCATCTGCAAATAGTGAGTGTTTTACTTCTTCCTTACCAATCTGTATGCCTTTTATTATTTTTTTCTCTTGACTGATTGCTGTGGCTAGGACTTCCAGTACTAAATTGAGTAAAAATGATGAGAGTTAATATCTCTGATAAACAAAGATATGGAAGTCCTCAACAAAATACTAGTAAAATGAATCTGAAAATACATTAAGAAAAGTCATTCACCACAATCAACTGGGATTTATTCTTGGTATGCAAATGAAGTTCAATATTCACAAATCAATCAATGTGATACATTACATCAATAGAAGAAAGGATAAAAACCATATGATCATTTCAATAGAAGGAGTACAACATCCATTCATGATAAAAACCCTCAACAAAATAGGTTTAGAGGGAAACATATCTCAACATGGTAAAGGTCATTTATGAAAAACACACAGAAAAAAAAAAAACATACTAATTGGGGAAATACTGAAAGCTTTTCCCCAAAGGTCAGGAACAAGACAAGGATGTCCCTCTCACCATGATCAGGTCATGATTGAGTCTGCAGTGGGGATCCTACTTCTTCTTCTATCTGCCACCCTCCCCCGACTTGTGCATGCTTTCTCTCTCTGACAAATAAATAGATAAAATTTAACAAAAACAAACAAACAAGCAAGCAAACAAACAAGCAAAAAACCACAATGATCCAAAAATCTTTGGGATGCAGCAAAAGAGATTCTAAGAAGGAAGTTTATGGCAATATAGGCCTACCTTAAGAACATGAAAGAAATTTCATAAACAACTTAAACGTATACCTAAAGGAGCTAGAAAAAGAAGAAAAAACAAAATCCCAAACCAGTAAAAAGAAGGAAATAATAAAGATTAGAGCAGACATAAATGACATAGAAACTAAAAAGAAAGAAAAAACAAACAAAAAAAAAGAAAGAAAGAAAAAGGAAAAAAAAAAAAGGAAAGAAAAAGCCCAATAGAACAGATCCATAAAACCAGGAGTTGGTTCTTTGAAAAGATCAACAAAATTGGCAAACAGCCAGATTTATTGAGAAAGATAGAACTCCAATAAACAAAATTAGAAAGAGGAGAAATAACAACCAATACCAGGGAAATACATCAATTACAAGGCAATATTATGAAAAAAACTTCATGCCAACAAATTGGAAGACTTAAAAGAAAAGGATAAATTCCTAGAAACATATAACCTAACAAAACTAAGGAGGAGGAAAGAAAATTTGAACAGATTGATTTCCAGCAATGAAATTTAATCAATAATCAAAAACTCCCAATTAAAAAGTCCAGGATCAGAGGGTTTCATAGGAGAATTCTACCAAACATTTAAAGAAGAGTTAGTACCTATTCTTCTCAAAATTTTCCCAAAAAATAGAAGAGGAAGGAAAACTTCAAAATTCATTCTAGGAAGGCAGCATTACCCTGATTCCAAAACCAGATAAAGACAAAAAAAAAAAAAAAAAGAAGAGAGAGAGAGAGAGAGAATTACCATATTGTTACAAACTTCCCTCTTATACCCTGAGCCAATGGCAGACATACAACTGACTGAGCCAACCAGGCATCCCAGGATCTTGTTTTCATTTCCATCTGTCTTTATGTATTTATTTTATTTCATTTATTTATTTTTATCTCTTGGTTGACTCATTCATTGTTTAGTAGAATTTCATTTAAACCATGTTAAATGAAATTTAACCATTGAGTCTATATATTTGTGCTCTTTCCAGATTTTTAATTTTGGTTGTTTTCTAGTTTCATTGTGTTGTGATCAGAAAAACAACAACAACAACAACAAAAGCATGGTATAACTTCAATATTTTTTTAAATTATTGAGACTTGCTTTGTGAGCTAATATGGAGTCTTTTCTGGAGAATATTCTTTGTGCACTTGAAAAGAAGATGTATTCTGCTGTTTTAGGATGGAATGTTCTGAATACATCTGTTAAATCTATCCAATCCTGTTAATCAATCATCTTGATTTTCTGTTTGAATAATCTGTCCATCAATGCAAGTGAGGTATTAAAGTCCTCTACTATTATTTTACAACTATTGATTAGTTCCTTTATATTTGCTATTAAATGTTTTATGTATTTGAATGCTGCCATTTCGGATGCATATATATTTACAATTGTTAGATTTTTTTTGTTGGATTATCACCTTAATGATTATATCTTTCTTTGTCTCTTGTTACAGTCTTTGTTTTAAAGTGATTTTATCTAGTATAATTATTGCTACCCAGGCTTTCTTTTCACATCCATCTGAATGGTAAATATTTCTCCATCCCCTCACTTTCAATCTGTAGGTGTCTTTACATCTGAAATGAGTTTCTTGCAGGCAGAATATGGTGCGTCTCTCTCTCTTTCTAAATCCATTCTGTGACCCTATGTCTTTTGATTGTAGCATTTAGTCCAATTTCCTTCAAGGTAATTATTGATAGGTGTGTATTTATTGACATTTTGTTACTTGTTCTGCATTTGTTTTCATATTTTTCTCTCTCTCTCTTCTCTTGCTCTCTTCTCTCCCCATAAGTTGACTTTCTTTAGTGATATAGTTTGATCACGTTTTCTTCATATTTAACATTTCTATTACTTGTTTTTGATTTGTGTTTACCATTAGGTTTGTATATAACATCTTCTGTACGTAGCAATCTGTATTAAGTTGATGGATGCTTAAGTTTGGACCCATTTTTTATTCCTCTCCTTCGCAAGTTTGAGGTATGGTGTCATACTTTACATCCTTTCATTTTGAGTATCTTTCCTGAATTTTACAGATATACTTTTTTTTATTGCTTTTGTGCTTCCTACTTTTCTTACTTTTACTTATGAGCTTTCTTTTCCAGTCACAGAACATTTAACATATCTTATAGGGCTGGTTTTAGTAGTCATGAACTCCTTTAACTTTAGTTTGTCTGGGAAACTCTTTCTCTCTCCTTCTATTCTGAATGATAGCTCTGCTGGATAAAGTATTCTTGGCTGCAGATTTATTCCTTTCAACACTTTGAATATATCATGCGACTCCTTTTGTCCAGCAAAGTTTCTGCTTAAAAATTCAGTGATAGGGGCACCTATGTGGGTCAGTGGGTTAAAGCCTCTGCCTTCTGCTCAGGTCATGATCAGGGTCTTGGGATTGAGTCCCACATTGGTCTCTCTGCTCAGTGGGGAGCCTGCTTCCCTTCCTCTGTCTCTGCCTGCCTCTCTGCCTACTTGTGATCTCTGTCTGTCAAATTAAAAAAAGAAATTAGTGATAGTCTTGTGGGGTTTCCCCTGTATGTAACTTTTCTTTTCTCTTGCTGCTTTTAAAATTCTTTATCACTGCTTTTTGCCATTATAATTACCAGGTGTCTTGATGTGGTCCTGCTTGGATTGATTTTGTTGTGTGTTCTTGGAGTCTCATGGATCTGAATTTCTGTTTCCTTCCCCAGAATAGGGAAGTTTTCAGCTATTATTTCTTCAGATAAGTTTTCTGCCCCTTTTCTCTCTCTCTTCTTCTAGGATCCATGTAACACAAATGTTATTATGCTTGTCGGAGTGATTGAATTCCCTAAGTCTATTCTCATTTTTGAATATTTTTTCTCTCACCTGCTTAATTATTTTCTATTGCTCTGTTGTCCAGAGTACTGATTCATTCTTCTGCTTCTTGCTTCTTCTAGTCTGCTATTTATACCATCTAATGTATTCTTTATTTCAATGATTGTGTTGTTCATCCTGCTTGGGTTTGTTGTTTTGGTTGTTTTGTTTTGTTTTGTTTGTTTGTTTGTTTGGGTCTCACAGATGTCTTATACTCTTTTCTCAAGTCCAGTGAATATCTTTATGACTGTTACTTTAAATTCTCTATCAGGAATATTATGTATCTCTGTTTTGCTTAGGTCTCTTGCTGTGATTTTCATTACTTTTCATTTTCCTGTCCTTTCATTTGGGATATATTCCTTTATCTCCTCATTTTCTTTAACTCTCTGCATCTATTTCTTTGCATTAGGAAAGTCAGCTAAGTCTCTTGTTCTTTGGCAGGGTGTGCACTTTTAACAAGAGGGTGCTGGTTGTCTTCCAAAGGGAGTGTGAGTGCACATGCACGCTGGGTCCTGCATGTGGCCTTATGTTGTTTTTGTTGTTTATGTTGTGTCACCTGCCAGCTTCTTTATTCCTGGAGAAGTTCCGCAGGTAACTCTGATATTAGTAAATAACTCTCGCTCCCTTATACCCCAGGGATATTTTCAAGTTGTCACTTCTATGCTGTATCTCCTAGGGCTGTTTGTTTTGCTGTCTCTTTTTAAATTTTTTTATTTTGGGGGGGAGTTTTAGATTTTATTTAATTGAAAAAGAGAGAGAAAGAGCAAGAGAAAAAGAGAGCACATAAGCAGAGGCAGGAGTAGGGGTAGAGGGAGAGGGAGAAGCAGACTTCCCACTGAGCAGGGATCCCAACACAAAGCTCAATCTCAGGACCCTAGGGTCATGACCTGAGATGAAGGCAGACAGTTAACTTACTGTGCCACCCAGTTGCCCCTGTTTTCCTGTCTCTTTAAGGGTGGGGCTCATTTTCCTATCTCCCTTCCAACTGTCCCAGGATTGCTGGCTTTTAAAGTTCCTGGCTTTTGGTCCCACTGGTTGTAAGAACTCACATTTGGTCCTTCTGATTTTCAAAGCCAAATGTTATGAGGATTCATCTTCCTTATGCAGGCTCCCCAGTGTGATAGTCTGTTACTCTCCCCTCTCTATGCCTGCAGCTCCCTTCCTTAGGTGGCCAGACCAACAGATTTTAGATCTCCACTCTTCTCTACATTTAAACGTGAAGTTTGTTCTGCCAGCCTTTGAGTCATTTTCTGGGTTATTTACAATGATGTTAGTATTATATAGTTGTATCCATGGGAGAAAGTGGGTTTAGGGTCCTCCTACTCCACCATCTTCTCCAGATGTCTGTCCTGTTTTAGAATATTAAGTCAAATAATCCTCTCAGCAATCATAAGAGGTAGATTCTAATATAATTCTTATTTTGAAGATAAGAACAGAAGGCTCAGACGGTATCTGTATATTTCCTAACGGGCACCCAGATAATATATATATATATATATATATATATATATATATATATATATGGCAAAGTGAGATGTGTACACAGGCAGGTTGGCTCTGGGCTTTTATTCTTAAGCACTATAAAGATATGCTCCTTTCCTGAAGTAGAGCAGATTAATAAAGAGACAGGAAATACAAGGGCTAATAGACTGAAGTATGGGATTATTATGGTAAGAAAGATCATATTCTTGTTTTGTGTTAAGTATTGGGAAATGTTCCAAAAGTATATTTGAATAATTAAATGACAAGACAAGCTGGTCAACTACTGTGAGTGAGGTTATGGACAGTAGAGAGCACGTTTTATTCTTCTTAGTATCTCCATGGCCTAACACTAAATATGATAGACAATTGATACTCAGTAAATGCTTACTGAATGAGTACAGTATTTGAGAGGCTGAATAAAATAAGTCTTGGAAGCACCAAGAAATCTAATAAACAACTTTAAGCCTTAAGATTTATGTTGAAACTATTGTGCAAGGAGGATTGTCTTATTAGGAGGAATGGTAAAATCAATAATTAGAGAAGACTACTTTGGGAATAGTGCCAAGAATCTTAGCACTGTTATGAAAGGAAAAAATCAAGTGAAGGACTTGAAAGATGATCAATATATGTGCAATGTCAATTACCTAAAGATGGGTGAATGGTAGAAGAAATTCTGACTAAGGAAAAAAAGTAAACCGAAACCTTAAACACAGATCATGGAATATGAAGAGAAACAAAGTATGCCAAATAATGAGCAACATAAATCAAAAGGTAAGTAAGCATGGTTACAGTAATTCTTACTTATTTCAAATTTTCTCATTCACAATGTATTTCTCTTAATATAGACATCAGTCTTTAAGTGGTGTCTGAATATGGGAGACTCAGTCAAAACCAACAGCAGGTTATTGTGGCAGGTTGATCTACTCTGGATATTATAATCCACAAGGTGTGGATAAATCACTTTACCTCCCAGGAGCTTGGTTTCTTGATATCTAAATATATAAATTGTACTAGGTGTTTTGTAAGATTGCTTCTAGTTCTAAGTTTTATTACTATGTCTTGGAATTAGTAAATTCCCCATTGGACAGGCAAGTTCTACATCAATATAGTTTTAAAATATGTAATAAAAATAATATAATGAATATTATTGAGGGCAGGGAAGATGGAGAGATGGAAAATTTTTGTTTAAAAAGTATATAATTCTAGGTTGCAAAATAGAAAGAAACATTTTTGTTTTCTATTACATATGATTGATATGTCATTAAGTAAGGCTGAGGATATGTACATTCAATTGTGTTGAATGTACAGTGTTCTAAAATTCATTGTTTATGCACCACACCCAGTGCTCAGGCTCTCATGGTTTGTCTTCCCCTCTGAATTCCCCCAATTCACTTCTCCTCTCCATCTCCCAATGTCTTCCATGTTACATTCAGTGTTATTTTATCCCTTCATCCAGGGGAAACTGCAGGCTCCTGGCAGATGCTCCATTAGATTTTTCAGGCACACATATACATTTGCACTCTTATAATTTTGGTTTCTGGGGCACCTGGGTGGCTCAGTCATTAAGTGTCTGCCTTCAGCTCAGGTCATGATCCCAGGGTCCTGGAATCGAGTCCTGCATCGGGCTCCCGGCTCAGCAGGAGGTCTGCTTCTCCCTCTCCCACTCCCCTTCCTTGTGTTGTCTCTGTCTCTCTCTCTCTCTCTCTGTTAAATAAATAAATAAAATCTTTAAAAAAATCTTGGTTTCTCAGTGCTAAATGGTGATCATGAAGTCATGATGTTATTGCAAAGCAAAAGAAATAATGTCATGTCAATTTACAACCTTTAGAAATGCATTTCTAAAATAAATGTAAAAAATACGTTAATGCAATATTAAAGCTTCAACTTTAAAAATAGAAAAGCCAAGACCTACAGAAGTTATGGTTTTCATTATCATCATTAACATGACTGCATCACATACACTGTATATATTATATTAGTTTTTGGACCAAACTTGTAATCAAATGCATTGCATATATGCCACCTAAGTTAGCTTCATTAGGTGAATTTTCTCTTGCATTTTATAGGTTTTTCACTTTGTATTTGCATCCTTAACTTTATTTAAATATTAATTTCATAGATATATATGTCATCAATGGTTAATATACTAATAATAAACATGCAACATAATGTACTAGATCTTATATAACATTTGCATAGAAGGCATTGTCAAAATTTGTATGTATGCAAGGATGAGTTTTTCTCTACTAAAAAAGTTTTAGTTGTCTAATTTAGTTTTGCATATTGCCTACATTCTTTTTTTAAACCTTTGTCTTTAGCACTTTCTCATTATTTAGTTCCTCCTCCTTCACTGGTTATTTGGCCAATTCCTCACTATCACGTGGCCCATAGTCTAGTTTTATCCTAACCATACTTCACCATCAAAACTAACCCACTGTATCCCTATTCCTTTTGATTTATTAGGTGATGAGTTACTCAGTCTATTGAAGTAGAAACAACACATAAAAGACACCTGAGATGCTTAAAAAGCATTAAGTTATTTAGACTCTACTTAAACCTACTGAACCAGAACTTTTGGAGATGATTTCCAGGAATATATATTTTTTAAGCTTTTTATATGATCCAATGTGTTTTTCTTGGGGGGGGGGTTGCTTTTGTTAATAACTATTTTGCTTGATGTTTCCAAGTTAAACATTTATTATTACTATTATTGTCATTACCATTAAAATATTAATGATCAGTACTGACAATATAATGGACCTTTTCAATTACATTAGTTTTATTTCAATACTTTCAGGATTTTAAACCTAGAAGAAGAAATAATATGAGAATTTGATTTAGAACCAATGGAAAATTGCTTCAGAGACTAAATTAACTTTTTGTCACCAGGTAATTATGAAATTCCTCAATCAAAACAAATAATTTCATTTCAAAACTCGAACAATAATTATTATATAAATTCATGCCAACAAACAAAAATTAACAAAATTAACAGAAATTAATCTAAACACAGATCTGCACATCCTTCACATACAGAAGGCAGATATGGTGGGAAGCAATGTACCAGAATGTGGATAAAGTTCCAAGTTTGCCACTGTGGCTAAATGACATTGGTTAAATCACTGGAAATCACTAAGACTTGGTTTCCTTATTTACAAAAATAGGATAGTAATACTAAAGTCTGAAAAATTGCTAAGGAGACTCTATGAAAATGTTTGGTAAACCAAAGGCAGGTTGTTTCTAAAAATATCATGAATCTTCCTCATCATCCAATAATATGCATCTCACTTTCTTGTGAGAAAATTGTGCTTGATATTTTGTATTCAGAAAGCTGTAGAATAATGAACACTAAATTTGAGTCTGAACATCTTTATTTGAGATGTTAATATCTCTGAACTCCACTCTGTATTTTTAAAATCTAAAATATTTTCCAAGATTGCAACTTAATTGTGAAACTTAAAATAGGTGGGTTATATTAACTAATCTGATGGAAAAGGAAAAAATTAAATAATCACATCAGTGAATCTAGAGTTACAAATATGTAAGAGTTCTAAACAAAGGAAACTGGCTACTAGAAGAGTATTTAACAGATAAATTCGGCCTAAGTGTTGGGTTAAGAAGTAACACTTGAGCCAAGGTCTGAAGAATTGTACACCAGTGAGAATTTAGTTTAACTATGAGAAAGGGAGAATCTCAAAATGGTAACTAAGAGATTTAAGTATATTTCTCTGGCAAATAAAATAACTCTGGAAGTAGATAACCCAGAACTCATTTGACAGTAATAAGATTTTCTATAACCTCTAATATCCTCAAGCTGAGGCTCTAATTTATGGTCCAAAACCATAGCTAAAACGAAGCCATCACAAGTATCCCTAGACAGGGGAAAAGAGAGAAAGAAGACATATTCCCTTGCTTTAAAGGAGACTTCCCTGGAAGTTTTACAGTATTTCATGTTAGTTGTTGGTCAAATTCTTTAACTGCAAGAAAGGCTAGCAAATGTTAAATTCATGCTGAGAAATGTAACAGTTACAAAGAAGAATTCTGTTAATCGGGGATATGGAAACCGATACATAGTGGTCACTAGCACTCTCTGACATCCACGTCAAAGAAATGGCAGACTATTTTTTGAACAAAGGCAGTATCATATACAAAGCATGAAAAGAAGGATTAAAATCAGGGTAGACAGGGGCGCTGGGGTGGCTCAGTGGGTTAAGCCGCTGCCTTCGGCTCAGGTCATGATCTCAGGGTCCTGGGATTGAGTCCCACATCGGGCTCTCTGCTCAGCAGGGAGCCTGCTTCCCTCTCTCTCTCTGCCTGCCTCTCTGTCTACTTGTGATCTCTCTCTGTCAAATAAATAATAAATAAAATCTTAAAAAAAAAAAATCAGGGTAGACAGAGCACATGTGGAAGACTTTTTAGCCTGTATTAAGAAAACAATAGAAACCAGAGAGAAAGTATAGTAAAATTCCTATTTTGAAAAGATTCCGTACTGCTATTTCAAGTAAATAGTTTGTGGAGGTATTGTATATATGAATATCACTTCTTAGGCTATTATGGCAATCCAGGCAAGAGATGCTGGTACTTCAAATGAGGTTAGCAGAAATAGATTTTTTTAAAAGATGAATTTAAGAGCTATTTAGGAAGTTAAATCTCTAAGTCTTACTACATTGAGCTTAAGGAAATAAGAGATGCCAGCAATAATTCCTAAGACACTTTTCTTTCTGGATCTCTTTGTCTACCTGCAATTCTTTTAAAATACAGGTTGGCTATATAAATATTGACATACAGAATATTATAAGGTCTTTTTTTTTTTTACCTTAACTAGCTCTGTGTATTATCCTTCATTTCTTTTTTTTTTTTAAGATTTTATTTATTTATTTGACAGAGAGAAATCACAAGTAGACAGAGAGGCAGGCAGAGAGAGAGAGAGAGAGAGAGGGAAGCAGGCTCCCTGCTGAGCAGAGAGCCCGATGCGGGCCTCGATCCCAGGACCCTGAGATCATGACCTGAGCTGAAGGCAGCAGCTTAACCCACTGAGCCACCCAGGCACCCTTATCCTTCATTTCTAAACTTGGTGTTCCCTGTCTCTTCCTAACCCTTCAAGTTGGTCAGACTGCCTGGATTACAAATACTGGTTACATTTTGAATGTTCTTCATCAAATCATCTAGAATCATCTAAATTACTCTCAGGACAGTCTGAAGTCCAGCTTTCCTCATATTAGAACTAATTTAGAAGTCCAAAACTAGACTTTAGCAAAGAAAGAGCAGCTTATAGCAAAAGCACTGTGTAATAGCTAAGTTGCTATACAAATTTATTAGGTATTATGCAAATAATTTGTTATTCAAGTATATTGCATTCCAGTTACAAAATTATTAATTTTAATTTATTTTATTTATATATTAAAATATATTTAATTAATTAAATTATTTATCCAAACA
The DNA here is from genome assembly GCF_902655055.1 of Lutra lutra. Taxonomy (NCBI): domain Eukaryota; kingdom Metazoa; phylum Chordata; class Mammalia; order Carnivora; family Mustelidae; genus Lutra; species Lutra lutra. The sequence continues at coordinate 33,017,505 of NC_062287.1, read as the reverse complement.
TTATACCATTCCCACCCGCTATAGTAGTTGTGTCTATACAATTATATAATGTCTACAGCTTACATAAAGATTATAATTTTATATATACATATATAAAATTATATTGGTGTCAGCGCTAATGTATGTATTTATTTATTTATTAAATATTTATTTATTTATTTAGAGAGACAGAGAGATAGTGCGTGGGAAGGGGTCTGGGGAGAAGGGAGAGAATCTCAAACAGATTCCCTGCTGAGTGACCTGAGCTGGAGCCAAGAGTCAGACACTTACTTAACCAAGTGAGCCACCCAGGCACCCCAGCTCTACTGTACATAAAAACTTAAGGTTTGTTGCATTATGAATGTTCATAGTCTTGTAGCCCTTGAAGGGAAACCAATATATGTACAATACATAGACTTTAGTGATAAGAAGGGGAATATAGCTCTATGAAAACACAGAAGAGGGAAGCATGGCAGCGGTCACTTGTTTATAGTTCAAAACACAATTGGAAAAGTCTGGACTAATTCTAGCAAACTTTGGAATTCATTAGAGGGGAAGGAAATAGGAGGTCATTTTGCAAGTGCTAAAGAGGTATTTGTATCTGATTAAAAATAGAATCATATTGAGGGAAACATACTGGAGAAGAGGCAGGAAATAGTGGGACCAGACCATAAGTAAAGAGCCCTGATAAAGCAGCACATGATCAGGCTCTGATTCATTAGGAAACTTGAATTTTTTTTTTAAATGCCTTTATAAAAAAAAAAAATGCCTTTCCACTTTCTGCTAAGGAACTTGGTAACTCAAAAAACATCGCCGCATATTTGAACTTGGCAATTTACTCTTGGATGAAATGCAAAAATTCCAGGGCGGTGAGATGTAATTTGCCATATGTTGTTTGAGGACTCTTTCTCAATAATTCCAAATCTTTTAAGGTAACAGAGTAGAATATAGCAGAACAGGAGCTACTAGATGATTCACAAATCATGAACCTTGGTGGATGAACATGGCAGGTATATTGCATACATGTGCATTTGGTAGATATATGAAGTCTTCAAAGTTTCAGCTAGTTTGGTTTCAGTAGTAGTTTACCACTACTCATACATTGTTATCATAAGTGATGACTCTAGCAATTGTTTCCTCTCTGCAGAACAATGTTTACATCACTACTGGATGGTTTCCTGGATCTTGTAAGGTTCCCAATGATTTAAATTTGCTAAACTTAATTGTCAGTTCTGGTCCTCCTATTCTTCATCTAAGAGCAGTTTTTTTTTTTTTTTTAAGATTTTATTTATTTGACAGAGAGAGAGAGATCACAAGTAGGCAGAGAGGCAGGCAGAGAGAGAGAGAGAGGGAAGCAGGCTCCCTGCTGAGCAGAGAGCCCGATGTGGGGCTCGATCCCAGGACCCTGAGATCATGACCTGAGCTGAAGGCAGAGGCTTTAACCCACTGAGCCACCCAGGCACCCCTAAGAGCAGTTTTTGATACAATTTTTCACTCATTTTATATTTTAAAATCATTTCCAGGAAATTACTTTATCATGCTTTTTATCTGCAACACTTACCATTCTTTATCTTTTTTCTGTTACTGTTTTCTCCTCTTAACACTGAAGTGCTATAATCCTTAGTACTTAGACCGTACTTAGACCTCTTCTCTCGATGCTACCTTATTGCCATGGCTTTTAATACTATCATGGATGACTCTCATATTTATAACCCAGACCTCTCCCTAAATTCTATATTTGTATATTTAATTTCCTATGTATATTTCATATAAGCCATTTTGATGTCATAATGTATTAAACACTATTCTTCATGTTATATATATGAAGTGAACAGGAGAGAAGGAAGGTAGCAGATGACAGAGACAAACTCTATAAGTAAGACATTAAATAGACTCCACCAGCAACTTAAAAAACCTAGCAACTCTAGAGATAGGAGAAATGAGTGGCTTTAATCAAAATTGCATTTTACACCTAGAATTAATTGGAATTACATATTTTCTAAAAAATTGTTTGTAGATTGATTTTGAAGTATATCTGAATCCCTCAATAATATCTTTGTAACTACCAGATAATTTAAAATATATTACAAATAAGTATTGTTTGGCTTCCAGCAAATCTTACCCTCTTGTGGCTTATTTTATTCACCTATAAAATAGAATGGGCCTCAATATTCAATCTTTTCAGTCATAATATCATATGATTTTTAACATAAATAAAAATCCTAAACCTATGAAATATATACTTAGGAGTAGAAAATAACACTTTTAGGAAATATGCATTTAATGCCAAAAATGTGTGATTCCAAAGGTACAAAATGAAGTGAGACATGACCTTAGTTATTGGATATATATAAATCTAAACAAATATAAACACATATTATAATTATGAAAATACTTATCTTATTATGAAATATGTAAAAATGTGCCTGCCTTCACATAACAAATATTGATTACACTTGAAATGAAACTGAAATGTACCTAGCTTTACCTAATTTTCATAGATATTTCTTTCAAAAAGGTGATATAAACTTTACAATTACTTTTACACCACTCATGCAGCTCAGGATTGAATATGATCCATGTAAATGACTGTGAGTAAAATACAATATAGAGTTTAGTTTCTTTCTTTCTTTTTTTTTTAAGATTCTTTTTTTATTTATGTGAGGTGGGGGGGAGGTCACAAGGAGAGGAGACAGAAAGTCTCAAGCAGACTCTGCACTGAGCATGGAGACCATTGAAGGGCTCAATCCCAGGACTCTGAGATGTGGACCTGAGTCAGTCACTTAACAAACTGAGCCACCCCAGGTGCCCCTAATTTATTTCTTAAATTCATTTAGACAGTCATATCACAATAATTCCCACATTTGCCTCAGGTTGAGCACTGCTCACATTGGGTTTTATCCTCATGCTGCTGTATTCAGTTTGAGAATACAGTAGATAATTTTCTATAGTTACATGACCAAATAAGATTTAGTGGTTCTGGTGGTTTATGTGTATGTATTCATATTTGTGTGTGTGTTCTACAGTTTTGAGGTAAAGTTTAGATAGCACTCAAATCTTTAAAAAAATTAGAAAGTCAACCACTATCCTTATCCAGCTATCGTTATTATATTTGTTTAGTGACCATATTCAAAAGATTATAATCTGTCTATAATATCTTCCTGAACATTATCTCTTATTAAAAGTGTCTTTACGTTTTATAAAGGTTTTTTTTAATTTTAATTCCAGTATAGCTAACATACAGTGTTATATTAGTTTAGGTGTACAATGTAATGATTCAACAATTCTATACATTATTCAGTGCTCAGCATGATAAGTGTATTCTTCAATACCTGTCACCTATTTCACTCATCCTCCCACCCACCTCCCCTCTAGTAATCTTTGGTTTGTCCTCTACAGTTAAAAGTCTTTCTCTCTCTCTCTCCCTCTCTCTCTCTTTTTTCCTTTATTCATTTGTTCCTGAGTGATATCATATGGTATTTGGTAAAAATGACTTTACTTTTAAGCTATAATAAATATTTTGGATTAGTAAGTACATATTTTTTGAAGTATGGGAACTTACGTTTCTCTCCAAATTATTTTTCAACATTTAATACTATTATTTTGAAAATGAGCAACTGATATGGGAAATTATATATATAGTGTCATATTCAAGTAAATGTCACTTTTATTATTTTGTCACCAAGCTACTTGATAATGAAGAGGAATGGAGCACTACTGAATTATGTACCTCAGAGTTATACTCTATAGGAAATGTTTGTTTATCAAAATAATAGTTCCCAGTAAAGATTCCTTTGGAGGTTAGCTGGCTAAGTGACTTCACACACGGTAATATTTTTCCAACAATAATTCAGTAATAAATGATGAAAAAAGCACAGCTACCCAAACCAAGTCCTCTGATCCTGCCCACTCATCTTTACACTTACTCTCATTCCATTCAGGTCTCCATTATGGCTTCCTGAGCTTATCAAAATATCCTGTTTTTGGAATATCCATGGTTTTAAACTTCTAATTTATTCTCTCTTTTACTACTGCATTGAAGTTTCTAAAAGGTAAAACTTATTTGTCACTCTCTGACTAGAAATCAAGGTAAAATCCAAGTTACTCATCTTTGATTCAGGTTTTATCCTTACTTGGCTTGTCTTCTCCTATCTTGGTATCTTCTTCACATAAGCTTTGTACAGTACCTTATGCTGTACTTAACTACTGGCAGGGCTTGAATGTGCATGTATTCCTAAACTTTATGAATCCATACCTTCTTACTCCTGCATGGAAAAAAATTCTGATACCATCATTTAACTTGGAAACCTTCTATTTCTTCTTGAAAATAAACTCAGATGTAGCCTCTTTTAGTAACCTGACACAATTCTGTCAGCTTTCTTTATCCAGGTAGTTATATGGGTTTCCTTCATATCCATATAGAATATCATATCTTTTATTATACCACTTTATTTAATAATTTTTCATAATATATTTAACTTTTGGTCATTATCTGGACTTTAGAATATTTAGCAAATGTTATGAAATGTTATTAAGAATTATTTATGCTATATTATTCCATGATTATCCAGAAATACAAAGAAAATTATTATTTTTTAAAAGAATACACTGATAAAGAGCTTGAAGTATATTGTTTTACTTGGAAACGTTAACATCAGATATTTTGTTTGTGTAGAACAAGGGAGAATAAGGTAGTTCTTTTGAAGAAAAAAAATTTCCAGCCCTGATAGAAGTTTAAAGAAATATCTCAAAATAGAATTGGCTAGAAGAAATGACATTTAACACTCTAAATAAAAAATGATGCTTTTAGGTACTGTGTTTCCTAAAAAGACTAAGTACTTGTTTTTCAAATTGTCCTTGACAGCATGTAGTGATTAAATAAACCAAATGCAGTTTACATAGATCAATCCCAGGTGTTAAAGAAATTTTCTTAAAGGAAGTTAGGAAGAAATTAGATATTTGAGCATATATCTAGGGAGATACACAAGAAGAAGAGGGGGGGAAATCTCTTTGGAGGAACACAACAAAAATCAATTGAGAAAGAAAAAAATCAAGTCCAATATTATCAATAAAACCAGAAAAGAGAGTCTGTCTTTTTCAGGTGGTTTTGGTTAGCAGACTTACATGAATAGTCTGATTAGGATGAATTAATAATTTACAATTTTTGATTCATCCACTTAAGTACTTTTTGAGTACCTATAGTGAAAGTGATTGATAAAAACACCTAAAATAAAAAATGAGAATGATGAGTTAAAAGATAATCTTGACAGGATGTATTGATGACAGTTAAGAAAATTATTACTAAAATGGACTGATTTCTTTAAAAAAAAAAGACTTGGTCTTGTGAACTCAGAGGTAATGAACAATTCTTTTTCAAGAGATGATTGCCATTAGGCACAAATAATATACAGTAAAATTCTGAAAAGTTTTTTTTTCTATGACCTTAATTAGTATCATTGTGAAACACATTGAACTTTTTTCTCACTCTTTGTCTATTAGAATACATTATTTTAAGGATATAAAATGCTTAAATCTGAACTGAAAATTTCAACAACTAAATAATAAGAACTAATCATTCAAATTTCATTCTTAGTTGGAGCTAAAATTATATATTTTTCTCTTTGGTGAAGAACCGAGGAGGTAAAATAAAGAGAAATGTTATTATGTTTAGAAATAACTTATTTTTTTTTAAGATTTTTTTTTATTTATTTGTCAGAGAGAGAGTGAGAGAGAGAGCAAGCACAGGCAGACAGAATGGCAGGCAGAGGCAGAGGGAGAAGCAGGCTCCCCGCCAAGCAAGGAGCCCGATGTGGGACTCGATCCCAGGACGCTGGGATCATGACCTGAGCCGAAGGCAGCTGCTTAACCAACTGAGCCACCCAGGCGTCCCTAAAAATAACTTATTAAAGCATAGATATATCAATAAAATAGAAGATAGGCCTGCAAATTCAGAACAATATCACATATTATTTAAAAGCAGCAACAGGAGAAAATTTGGGAATTTTTCTTAGTGGTCATTATACAAAAATAAAATATAATTTGCAATTTAAATCCCAACCAATATGTCTTATGAGGTAACGCTTACTTTAGATTACCCTCTTTGATTTTATTTCATCACAAACCACAGAAGGAGAAAGTGTTCCATCATTAATGCTTCCTAAGAACACAATAAAGAGAAACTTTTCACTTTAAGTCTTCTTTGACATCATAGCACTCACAGCTTTACATAATTTTTACCAGTTTCAGTCTTTATCTCAGTCATGCTTTTATTGGGCAAACACATTTCCTTTTCTAGAACCTTGTAGTTACATTTTCAGAATACACATTTATATTAAACAGTTTCCAAAGTTTATTAATGTAAAATTGAACTTTATTTTTATATATTTTGACTCCCTTTATTTTTTTTTTAAAGATTTTATTTATTTATTTGACAGAGAGAAATCACAAGTAGGCAGAGAGGCAGGCAGAGAGAGAGAAGGAAGCAGGCTCCCTGCTGAGCAGAAAGCCCGATGTGGGGCTCGAACCCAGGACCTGGGATCATGACCTGAGCCGAAGGCAGCGGCTTAACCCACTGAGCCACCCAGGCGCCCCTATTTTGACTCCCTTTAATCAGTTTTCTCAAACAATGCTTTTTTGGTTCAAATTCAGTGTTTATCATTCTTATAGTTATGGTAAGAGGATATTGATTGTGACTTTTCCTTCTCTCCTGGAATTGTCTTTAAGGCAAAGTGTTTTTCAGTAGCCACATTCTTTAAAGAGATATATCAACAATGTGGACAGATACTTTCCTCAAAAAGCAGACATTTTCTCAATGTTTTTCAACAATACACAGAAGGAGGAGCAAAAGATCAAACAACAGGAATACCCAAAAGAATCAGTTGTGAAAGCAAAGGACGGCTAAAAGAAGAGAAGTCTGGAATCTTAATCTCAGCTCTAGTATGATTGCCAATGTACTTGTTGATCTTCCTTGAACTAGAGGATGGAAAAAGAGAAAAGGAGAGAGATGGCACCAAGGAGGGAGAAGTAAGAGTTGAGCAGCCAGTTCCCATTTTATTGGTCCCTGACCTAATAAAATTAAATAATAGTTGAGTTCTTGGAAAAAGAGTTATAATTGAATTCTCAGGAAAAGAAACTGAGAAGAGTGTACCTGAAACTGCTGGAGTTGAAAGGGATTAAGGACCACCTCACCGGTGCTTTAACCTCTAAGTGCTATTTATATCCAATGAAAAACCCAATAGTTTGATGCCCTCCACACAGAGGCATTGGCAGGCAAATAGTACACAAAATAGAGAAGTGATAGACAACCAAAAGGGAAAAGTGCAATCAAAGGCAATGAAGTGAAGTAAGAGTGCCTCCCTCCCTTATAGCCCTAGCTAGCACCTAACATCAGAGGAGTGTACCATTTAATGGAGGGCAGCCACAACACTGTCCCTCTATTTCAGGCATTAGAGTAGAAGAATCCATAACAGAGCCAACCCTATCCCCAGTTCTCTCAGGTCCCCGGAATCCTAGCTTGATTGGTGGAAGGTGGGAGTGAATGGGGAGGCGGCAGTAAAGTGCTGAATCAGATATGTGAATTTTAAACTAGTTAATGGTGAATTTTTAATAAGCCAAAGAGAGCCAAAATCTATAGGAATATATGCATATATGTAATATTTTATATTATTTCCAATCCAATACAAATTTAAAATCACAATGTTTTTTGATAAATTTATTCACTTATATGTATTCTTCTGTTAAATACCTTGAATTTTGCTTATTAACTTTTTTGTCTTACATTCTACTGACAATAGCATCAAACAAATATCAATATTACTACAAACACTGAATCTACTGACAGCCCATTACTTTTTTTTATAAGTAATTCTCTTCATTCTTAAAACACTATGCTTTCAAGTCACTTAAGGCAATTCTTATTTGTGTGTGATAGTTTTGTTGCTATGCTGATGCTAAATTCTTTATTTCTTTATAGTTTTATGGAATTTTTTCATGTAATTTCATTTCTAGTTATGTAAAACACTATGGAATGTAAAACATGTAAAACTCAGAAACTATGTAGAGATGTACTGTATTTGAGGAAGACTTATTCTATTCCTGAACTCTTCTCCCCATGGGTAATCATTTTAAATAGCTTTTGACTATCCTTTCTGGTGTTTAGTGTTTGTATATGTATGTATGTATATATATATATATATATATATATATATATATATATACTCTAGACATAATCTTATTTCAGTATGGATCTTTCTCACTTTTTATAAGTGAGTAATACTTTATTGTACAGATATAAAATCACAGTTTATTCATCCAGTCTCTCACGATGAACAGTTGGTTTTAGTCTTTTATTATTATAAATAATGCTGGAATGCATATTGTATATATACCATTTCATATTTGTGACTTTTGTATGGATTCCTAAAAATGAAATTGCTGATCTAAAGGTGACTACATATGCACTTTTGTTAAAGATAGCCAAGATCCCTCCATTTTTCAATCTCACCATATCTGTGTGAGAGTGCCTCTTTCATCTCATTCTTGTCAACAGAATATGCTATCAGGCCTTTGAGTTTTGTCATTCTAATAGATGAGAAACGATATTTTAGTATATATAAATAGGGGATTTATCTAATAAGTTAAGCAAATTTTATGTTTACAGACACATTATAATTATTTGAAATGTAATTTTTTCATGTTTTTCTTATAACCCATTAAATAAAAATAACACAACTTATTCAGTATTTAGATTGTTTAAGTTAAAAAGCCATATATTTAAGATATGTTTGCTTTTTCAGTTTTTTTAATTCTTTTTAATTAAAGTTAAAGGAAAAACCAATTACAAAATTAGAAAAATAATATATAAATAATTTATATATAATAATTTAAGTGTTTAATAAAATACATGGATAAAGATGATATGGTTCCTATATACAATGGAATATTATGCCTCCAACAGAAAGGATGAATACCCAATTTTTGTTTCAATATGGATGGGATTGGAGGAGATTACGCTGAGTGAAATCAGTCAAGCAGAGTCAATTATCATATGGCTTCACTTACTTGTGGAGCATAAGGAATAACACGGATGACATTGGGAGTTGGAGAGGAAAAGTGAGTTAGGGGAAATCAGAGAGGGAGACAAACTGTGAGAGACTGTGGACTCTGAAAAACAAACTGAGGATTTTGGAGAGGAGGGAGGTGGGGGATTACGTCAGCCTAGTAGTGGGTATTAAGGAGGGCAGTTATTTCATGGAATACTAGGTATGGTGCATAAACAATGAGTCTTGGAACACTGAAAAAATAAAATAAAATTACAAAAAATATATTTAAGTGGCATTAGATACTAGAATGACAACTTGAAATTACCTTATATTACTTTATAAAAATTACAGGCACACCTCATTTTAATGTGCTTTGCTTTATCATGCCTTACAAATATTGAGTTTTTTCCCACAAACTGAAGATTTATGACACCCTGTGTCAAGCAATTCTATTTATGTTATTTTTCCAATATCAAAGGCGTCTCTGTGTCATACTTTCACAATCCTTCTAATATTTCAAAGTCTTTAAATATTATTATTTTTTTCAGATGATCTGTGATCAGTGATCTTTGATGTTCCTATTGTTTTATGGACCCATGAACCAAACCCATATAATACAGCAAATCTAATTAATAAATGTTGTGTGTGTACTGACTACTCCCCCAACCAAGCATTACCCTGTCTCTGTCCCTCTCCTTGGGTGTCTCTATTTTATGAAACACAGCAATATTTAAATTAGACCAGTTAATAACCCTATAATGCCTTCTAAGTGTTCAAGAGAAAAGAAGAGTCTCATGTCTCCTACTTTAAATCAAAGCTAGAAATGGTTAACTTTAATGAGGAAGGCATGCCAAAAGCTGAGGCAGGCTGAAAGCTAGGTTTCTTAGACCAAATAGTCACATTTTGCATACAGAGGGAAATTTCTTGAGGGAAATTAAAAGTGCTGCTTCAGAGATGGACAATAAGAAAGCAAAACAACTTTATTGTTGGTAGGAGGTCAACAATTTTAACTGGAGAGAGGATCAAAGCAGACACAACATTTCCTTAAGCTGAAGACAATCAAGAGTATGGTTTTAATTCCATTCAATTCTATGAAGGCTGAGAGAGATGAAGAAGCTTCAGAAGAGGAGTTTGAAATGAGCAGAGGTTGGTTTGTGAGGTTTAAGGAAAGAAGCAATAACACCAAAGTGCAAGGTATAGCAATAAGTTATCCAGAAGACCTAGCTAATTAGTGAAAGTAGTACACTAAACAACAGATTTTCAATATTGATGTAACAGCCTTCTATTGGAAAAAGATGCCATCTAGGGCTTTTATAGCCAGAGAGAAGTCAATGCCTGGCTTCCAAGTTTCAGAGGACAAGGTGACTTTCTTGTTACGGGCTAATGCAGCTACTGACTTTAAATTGAAGCCCACTATTACTTACCATGTTAAAAGTGCTAGGGCTCTTAAGAATTAGGTTAAATCTACTCTGCTATGTTCCATGAATAAATGGAATAGCAAAGCCTAGATAACAGCATATCTGTTTGCAACATGGTTCATTGAATATTTTGAACCCACTTTTGAGACTTAGTGCTCAGAAAAAAAAAATCTTTCAAAATATTACTCTTATAAACAATGTACTTGGTCATCCAAGAACTCTGATGGAGATGTTCAATGAGATTAATGTATTCATGACTGCTAGTACAACATCTATTCTGCAACCCATGGATCAAGAAGTCATTTTGACTTTCAAGTCTTATCATTTAGGAAATACATTTCATAAGACTGTAGCTGCCATAGATAGCGAGTGATTATCATGATGGATCTGGAAAAAGTAATTTGAAAACATTCTGGAAAGAAATCACCATTCTAGATGCTATTAAGAATATTTGTTATTCATGGGAAGAGGTCAAAATACCAACATTAACAGGAGTTTGAAAGAAGTTGAATTCCAACCCTCCTGGATGATTTTAGGGGTTCAAGACTTCAGTGAAGGAAGTAACTGGGGGTGTGGTGGAAATAGCAAAAGAACTAGAATTAGAAGTGGAGCCTGAAGATGTGACTGAATTGATATAATCTCATGAAAAAAAAAAAACTTAAACAGATGGAGGGTTGCTTCTTATGGCTGAGCAAAAAAAGTGGTTTTCTGAGATAGCATCTACTCCTGTTGAGGATGCTGTGAAGACCATTGAAATGACAACCAAGTATTTAGAATATTACAAAAACTTAGTTGATAAAGCAGCAGGAGGGCTTGAGAGGAGTAACTCTAATTTTGAAAGAAGTTCTACTTTGAGTAAAATGCTATCAAATACCATCACCAGCCACAGAGAAATCATTAGTGAAAAGAAAATTCAGTCTTTTTGTCAAACTTTACTGGTGTCTTATGTTAAGAAATTACTATAGCCACCCCAGTCTTCAGCAACCAACGCCCTGATCAGTTAGCAGCCATTAACAAGCCAAGACTTTCTGCCAGCAAGATTATGACTCCTTAAAAGCTCAGATGATGGTTAGTATCTTTTAGCAATCAAGTATTTTTTAATTAAGGTATCTACATTCTTTAAATAATGCTATTACACACTTAATAGACTACATTATAGTGTAAAGGAAACAAAAAATCATTTAACTTGCTTTATTGCTACATTCACTTTATTACAGTGGTCTGGAATTGAATCCACAATATTTGATGTATGCCCATACAAAAAGAAATGGGGTATCTGTCATTTAGACTTGTTGCATTGGTATACACATTATGAATATCTTATACTGAACAAGGTTCCAATAAAACCAATTCTTTTTTTCTTTTTTATGATTTTATGTATTCATTTGACAGACAGAGATCACAAGTATGCAGAGAAGCAGGCAGAGAGAGGAGGAAGCAGGCTCCCTGCTGAGCAGAGAGCCTGATGCAGGGCTCTATCCCAGGACCCTGGGATCATGACCTGAGCCAAAGACAGAGGCTTTAACCCACTGAGCAACCCAGGCACCCCAAATAAAAACAATTCTATGATGTTTAACTAAAACATGTGTATTTAAATATACCATATGGAAATAGTATATTTTAAAAGAACATCCCCTAGTTGGTGTAAATACTGAAGACAGAATGACAGATTTTTACTTAGTTATGTTTGTTTTTCTGGGGCCTTTAGTTAAAAGTAATATTAAGTTGCATCTGCTATAAACAGATGTACATGTAGCAGCACCAAAATGCTAACTCCAACATAAATGACAATATCCATATGTTCCTGGCATTTATTTCTTTTGGCACTTGTATATTGCACATAATTATAAACTATGTGTAACACTTGAGAAAAATAAATTAACAATCTGGTAATGAAGACTCAAGGACCTCTTCAATTATAAGTATAACTTTTTAAATGTATTTTATTATGATATACGTTTACGCATAGTTATATTATGAAATGATTATTTCACTAAATATTTTATAATTTTTCTGTTGATAGAGATTTTCATATTTCTCTTCGATATGGTAGTGCCTAATATACAAAGCCCTATCCCCACTGTAAATATGAAAATTGGGATAGAAAGTAATTTTTTAGTATATAGTAAAGTTAAAAATTAAGAAAGAGAAGCTCCAGGAGCCAAAAGTGAAAAGTGAACAAAAAGTAAGAAGAGAAAGCAAAAATTGAAACTGAATGACTTAGATAAGCATGGAAATTGTGCACTTCATATTCTCTAGGACTCAGGTTCTAAAATTGGATAAGGACCCTAATAAAGGATATCAACCTTGTATGCACAAAGGAGCTCTTATGGTCTTTTTGATGAATCAAAGAATTAACAAGCATTGATTCATGTCTAAATATAAAAGTGGAAAAATTCTGCTTCTTTGCTTGAGAATACAACATGTAACATGCCCTTCCTTTGACCTGTGAATCATAAAAGAGCCATAATTGAAAAATGGAAATCTAGAGTTATACTGTACAAAGGTATTTTCACACTACCCTTGTGGTATTGAAATTCTGAGAAAAAAATGACATAAAATATGAATCTATACACAGGCAAATGTAAATAAAATTCAAGTAGAAAGAAAAACCTTGAACGATAATTATGTTAGAATCCATGGCATCTAATAATGTACTGAGAACAATTTCCACAGGGAATGAATTTACAATTAAAATAACACATTTTTAAGAGGAGAAGAAAATTGACCATTCAGTTGGGGGGGGGGATAAAAAAACTTCACAAAGAATATATATTAAAATTAATAGAAGGCATGGTTGGGATAGAACCAATAAAATAAGAATAAGACAGTTTGGCACAGAAAAAAAGCAAATTTGTAAAAAAAAATAGAAACAAAGTATTTCCTTGTATTAAACATTTATTAGGCATAGTCCATTAAAAGTTAAAGAAAGAATTCATAAATTAGAAATTTATTTGATGAAATCACCCAAAGTATAGATAAAATTTTCAAGAAAATAAAATTAAGTTAAAAAACAAAGATAACAAAATTAAGATCTTCAACCAATCTTTAACAAAAATTCTAGAAGAGGTAATTTCAATGAAATAAAAGTAGGTTAATTTTAGGAATCACTGGGAAACATTAAACTACAAAGATGAATTTTTTTTTTACCATTAATACTATCAGAGGAAAAAAATGCAAATTACCCATGAAGGGTGTTTCAATAATGATAGAAATTGGACAACTATGCAGCCATGTACTTAAAGAGCTGCCTTTCAACAAACTAGTTAAATTTGTTTCAATATTGTGAAGTAAAACTTTTTTTTTACATATAAAGTTAATAAATTCACTGCTCTCAGTCTAAGGCTGGAGGATTATATTTACTAGAGGATCTAATTTGCTAAGAAAGAAAACAAAGACTTAAAAACAAATCTGTTAAAAATGGTAAATAAGGAAGTTTGTAAGATATATTGCAATGTATGTAAAAACTAAAAAAAAACAAAAATAAATCAAAACAAAGCAAAACACCTAATCTGAGAAATTTAAAAGTACATTGCACTAAATTGTTAGCAAATCATGGAAGACTTCAATAAGATCATTGTAAGCGATAGAGGTGTTGCACAGTTTTTTTCTCCACAATAAAAATAGAATATTCCTTGTATATATAACACTTTTATTACAAAAAATTCAAATAACTGTATATTAAATAGAATAATGATAAAAATCACTTAAAAACTTACTATTCTTAGATATTATGCAAATAATGAATGTATATTTATTCATATATGTAATTTTTTATGTGCAAATTTCATTTTATTTACCATATCTTATTTTCTGTTCACCTTTAATTTCTTTCTTACCTGACCCTTTCTATAAGTTTCAGACAATTTGATGTGTGTCCTTCTATAATTTCTTCCAGTGTCATTTAATTAAACACAGATACACATACATATACACATATGTATGTGTATGCACCCATACGTATATAGGGAGATTTATTTTCATAAGTAGACATAATAAGGGCTTATATGTCATCTATTTATTAGCATCTTGATATTCTCAATTTAGTCTTCATAGAGGTCTTTACACTTTAGTTTGTGAAATAGGAATCCTTTTTTCTAAATGGTTGAATAATACATTTAAATATTCCCATACTACTAAACATTCAATTTACTTTCAGTTTGAGATGACTACAAAAAAAACAGGTAAATAAACAACTTTATACTAATGCTTTCATTTATATATGCTTTATTTTTATAGTATAGATTCCAGAATCTATCTGGAACTGTGATTTCTGGTTATAGGATACACACAGTTTTAACTAGAGGATATGTTGTCATGCTTAGTTTTTCAAAATCTTAAATATTCACAGTTTTAAACAGTAATATATAAAAGAACCATTAATACTAAATTCCAATCAAAAGTAGGTATTCCTCTTTATTTTTAACAAGCTGATTTTTAAAAATTATATTTCATTATTCATTATATTTCTGTGCTAACAAAGGTGGAAATACTATCTTATATATGTTTCATTGGAATTTCCTCTTCCATGAATTGTCTGTTACATTGTTTACATCTCTGTTTGGATTTTGGTCATATACTTGCACATCTATCAGATTCTATTTTATGAATGGGCTAGAATCTATAATATGCATCAGTTTAAAAATGGACTAGAATTCTGGGATGTTTATGATATGATATGTTGTATCTAGAACTAGATTATAACTTAATAAGTATATTTGTATGTTAAAAATGATTGTGTTGTATACTTCATGTATACACTAATTTTAAAAGTTTCACAAAAATAGGGGCACCTGGGTGGCACAGTCAGTTAAGCATCTGATTCTTAATTTCAGGTCAGGTCATGCCTCAGTACACAGTTGGTTTGAGATTCTCTCCCTCTACCCTCCTGAAGAAAAAATAATTTTAAAAAGTTTCACAAAAATAGTTTGTTTCTTCTACAAAATTTCAAAGCTTACTTAAATGCCAGCATTAATTACTTTTACTTGTGAGTTATTTTAAGAAGTTGTGCATCACTAATGTGCGCATTGTCACAGAGGAGGATATAGAACAGAAGACCATGGATACCATGAATTGAGTTCCAAAAGTGATTCAGAAGAGATGGATTTTGAATGTGAAGGAGTCCTAAGAATGTACAAATTTATTTGCTCATATTTTCCTAGTTTTACAGTGAGTGATTTGTGATAAAACCCATGTGTATTTAATGTTAAAACAATCTAAATAACTGCTAAATCATGTCCAAATGAAGAAATATATGTTAACATTTTGTCACATGCACTGTACATATTATCTTGCAATTTATTATTTTATTGTTGTATAGTTTGATTTACAAAATTAATGTAGACTTATATAATTAATGTGCTTATCTTTTGAGTGGTGTGTGAGTGTGTGTGAGTGTGTGTGTGTGTTTCCATTATTTTTGTTTTAAGTATATAATCCATTTGGAATTTTGTGAAACTAAGTTTTCTATGCTATGAACCAGGTGATACTTTATATTCTTTCTGGTGCAAGCAGATTTGCTACCAACTATTTTCTCATATTCTGTGTTGAAGTAGAATTTTTGATATATTACATTCCCAGAAAGAGAAAAGAATACCTTTCTCTTTCTTTTGAGGGTTTTCTTTTTTGATTTTAATATCTACATTTCTGTTTGCACCAATATTATATTCTGGGGACAATGAAAACTTATGTATTTTAATATACATGAAAAAGTTCTCTTCCAATGTCCTTTTTAAACACTAATATTAAAAATGGTTTAATTTGATATGCATATTAAAAATATAAAAGTATCCAATAAAATAATTATTTATATTTTACTCTAGTATGAGAGGGGAATGAAGAAAATATTACTAATTTAATTAAGTCAAGAAAGGAGAAAATAAGAATCACAGAAAAATTACAGAGCATAATAAATAAAAAGACCACATAGTTTGAAGTCAGGAAATAATGAGAGAAATTGACTTAAGGGATAGATCTGAAAAAATGAAAAGGCAAGTTATAAGTTTAACAGAAAAAGCAAAGGAATTGATGGAGGAGAGACAATACCATTTATATTTTCTGTTATCAATTGACCTGTATGTATGTTCTCCATCTCTTAACATCCTGCCCTAGTATACTGCCCTCCTAGTAAAGAATACATAATATTCAAATTTCTAAACACTGATGGAATATTTCAAAAATTGAATATAATAGGCAACAAAACAATTTTAACCAATTCTAAGAAATGAATGTTATATACAACATATAATTTTTCTTTTTTTTTCTATTTATTTAAATTCAAGTTAGTTAATATATAGGATAGTATTGGTTTCAGGAGTAGAATATAGTGATTCATCGCTTTCATATAACATCCAGTGCTCATCACAAGTGCCGTCCTTAATGCCCATCATCGATTTAGTTCATCCCCCTCCAGCAACACTCAGTTTGTTCTCTATAGTTGAGTCTTTTATGGTTTGCCTCTCTCTCTGCTTTTATCTTGTTTTATTTTTCCTTTCTTTCTTCTATGTTCATCTGTTATGTTTCTTAAATTCCAATTATGAGTGAAATCATATGGCATTTTTCTTTCTCTGACTGATTTTGCTTAGCATAATATAGTCTAGTTCCATCCATATTGTAAATGGCAAGATTTCATTCTTTTTGATGGCTGAGTAATATTCCTCTGTGTGTGTGTGTGTGTGTGTGTGTGTGTGTGTGTGTGTCTTTATCCATTCTCATATCATTCTTTTTTATTCTTAAGATTTTATTTATTTATTTGACAGGTAGAGATCACAGGTAGGCAGAGAGGCAGGCAGAGAGAGAGAGGAAGGGAAGCAGGCTCCATGCTGAGCAGAGAGCCCAATGCAGGGCTTGATCCCAGGACCCTGCGATCATGACCTGAGCTGAAGGCAGAGGCTTTAATCCACTGAGCCACCCAGGCACTCCTTTTCTCATATTATTCTTTAACCATTAATCAGTTGATGGACACTTGGGCTCTTTCCATAATATGGTTGTTGATGATAATGCTGATATAGACATTGGGATGTTGATGATAATGATATTCTAAATATTGGGGTGCAAGTACACCTTTGAATCAGCATTTTTGTATTCTTTGGATAAAATCCTAGTAGTGCAATTGCTGGGCCACAGGTCAATTCTATTTTTAAGTTTTTGAGGAACCTCCATGCTGTTTTCCAGGGTGGCTGTACCAGTTTGCACTCCTAAACAACAGTGTAAGAGGGTTCTCCTTTCTCTGTATCCTCAGCAACATTTGTTGCTTCCTGAGTTGTTAATTTTAGCCATTCTGACTGGTGTGAGGTGGTATCTCATTGTGATTTTGATTTGTATTTCCCAACATTGAGTGGTGTTGAGTATTTCTTCATGTGTCTATTGGCCACTTGTATGTATTCTTTAGAGCAATATTTGTTCATGTCTTCTGCTCATTTCTTGACTGTATTTTTTTGGTTTGGGATGTTGAGTTTGATAAGTTCTCTGTAGAATTTGGATACTAACCCTTTATCCCATGTCATTTGCAAATATCTTCTGTTCACAGGTTGTCTTTCAGTTTTTATGACTGTTTCTTTTGCTGTGTGGAAGCTTTTTATCTTGATGAGGTCACAGTAGTTCATATTTGCTTTTGTTTCCCTTGCCTCCAGAGTCCTGTCTAGTAAGAAGTTGCTGCAGCTGAGGTCAAAGAAGTCCCTGCCTGTTTTCTCCTCTAGGATTTTGATAGCTTCCTATCTTTTATTTAGGTCTTTTATCCATTTGGGGTCTATTTTTGTGTATGGTGTAAGAAGATGGTGCACTTTTATTCTTCTGCATGTGGTAGTCTAATTTTCCCATCACCATTTGTTGAAGAGACTGTATTTTTTCCATTAGATAGTCTTTCCTTCTTTGTTGAAGATTAGTTGAACAGAGTTGAGGGTTCATTTCTGGGTTCTCTATTCTGTTCCATTGATCTATATGTCTGTTTTTATGACAGTACCATACTGTCTTGATAATTACAGCTTTGTAATATAGCTTGAACTCTGGGATTGTGATGCCTCCTGCTTTGCTTTGCTTTTTCAATATTACTTTGGCTATTTTGGTCTTTTCTGGTTCCATACAAATTTTAGGATTCGTTTTTCTAGCTCTGTGAAAAATGCTTGTTTTTTTGTTGTTTGTTTGTTTGTTCATTTGTTTGTTTTAATAGAGATTGTGTTAAATGTGGAGATTGCGGGGCGCCTGGGTGGCTCAGTGGGTTAAGCCACTGCCTTCGGCTCAGGTCATGATCTCAGGGTCCTGGAACCGAGCCCTGCATTGGGCTCTTTGCTCAGTGGGTCACCTGCTTCTCTCTCTTTCTCAATCTGCCTGCCTCTCTGCCTGCTTGTGATCTCTCACTGTCAAAAAAATAAAATCTTAAAAAAAATAAATGTGGAGATTGCTTTGGGTAGTACAGACATTTTAACAATATTTGTTCTTCCAATCCACAAGCATGGGGTGTTTTTCCATTTCCTTGTGTTTTCTTCAATTTCTTTCATAAGTGTTCTGTAGGTTTCAACATATAGAACTTTTACCTCTTTGGTTACGTTTACTCTGAAGTATCTTGTGATTTTTGGTGCAATTGCAAAATGGGTCAATTCCTTGATTTCTCTTTCTGTACCTTCATTATTGATATATAGAAATGCAAAAGACTTCCATACATTAATTTTATATCCTGAGACTTTGCTGAAGTGATGTATCAGTACTAGCAATTCTTTGGTGGAGTTTTTTGGGTTTTCTATATAGAGTATCAAGTCATCTTCAAGTAGTGAAAGTTTGACTTCTTCTTTGCCTATTTGAATACCTTTTCTTTTGGTTGTCTGATAGCTGAGGCTAAGACTTCCAGTACTATTTTGAACAACAGTGGTGAGAGAGGACATCCCTGTGGTTCTTCTGACCTTAGGGGAAAAGCCATCAGTTATTCCTCAGTGAGGATGGTATTAGTTGTGTCTTTCATGTATGTTAAGGTATGTTCTTTTATCCGTACTTTCTTGAGGGTTTTTATCAAGAAAGGGTGCTGTATTTTGCCAAATGCTTTTTTTTAATCTATTAAGAAGATCTATTGAGAAAGAATACTTACCCTTTATTTTATAAAAGTGATGTATCATTGATTGATTTGCAAATATTGAACCACCTCTGCAGCTCAAGAATAAATTACACTTGATTGTGGAGAATAATTCTTTAATGTACTGTTGAATTTGATGTGCATATCTTGTTGAGAATTTTTGCATCAGTGTTCCTGAGGGATATGTTAGCTGTAATTGTCCCTTTTAGTGGTGTTCTTTTTCTGGTTTTGGAGTCAAGGTAATGATGGCCTCATAGAGTGAGTTTGGAAGTTCCCCCTCCATTTCTACTTTTTGGGTTAGTTTCCAAAGAATAGGTGTTAACTATTCTTTGAAAGTGTGGTAGGATTCCCCTGGGAAGCCATTTGGCTCTGGACTCTAGTTTATTGGGAGATTTTTGATTCCTGAGTCAATTACTTTGTTGGTTATGGGTCTACTCAAATTTTCTATTTTTTCCTGTTTCAGTTTTGATAGTTTATATGTTTTTATGAACTTATCCATTTCTTCCAGATTGCCCACTTTGTTGGCATATAGTTGCTCATAATATTCTCTTATAATTGGTTATATATCTGCCCTGTTGGCTGTGATTTCTCCTCTTTCATTCATGATTTTATTTGTTTGGGTCCTTTCTCTTTTCTTTTTGATAAGTCTGTCTGGGGTTTATCAATTTTATTAATTCTTTCAAATAACCATTATTACTATTGTTGATCTGTTCTATTGTGTTTTTTATGTTTATTTCTGTCTCATTTATTTTTGCTCTAATCTTTATTAGTTCCCTTCATCTGCTGGGTTTAGGCTTTATTTGACAGTCCTTACTCCTTTAGGTGTAAGGTTAGGTTATACATTTGACACTTCTCTTGTTTCTTCAGGAAGGCCTGTATTGCTATATACTTTCTTCTTATCACTGGCCTTGCTGTACCTGAAAGGTTTTGGACTGTTGTGTTTTCATTTTCATTTACTTCCATGTATTTTCTTAATTTCTTCTTTAATTTACTGGTTAACCCATTCATTCTTAAGTAGGATGTTCTTTAGTAGGATGTTCTTAAGTAGGATGTATCTGTGATCCTTTCAATTTTTTTCTTGTGGTTGACTTCAAGTTTCATAGTGTTGTTATCCAAAAATATTCATAGTCCAATCTCAATCTTTTTGTATTGGTGAGGCCTGATTGGTGACCCAGTACATGATCTGTTCTGGAGAATGTTCCATGTGCACCCTAAAAGGATGTGTATTCAGCTGCTTTAGGATGAAATGCTCTAAATATATCTGTTAATTTCATCTGGTCCAGTGTATTACAACATGTTCTTAGACAGCAACAGTATAAACATAGACATCATGAAATTCCTAATTAAATCTTAGCATATATAAGTATAAGATATTTGAATAGGTGTTGGAAACATAGGTACATATATAAGAAAATGAATAAATAGTTTTATAAATTATTAATTAAATGTTGAACTCTTAGGAACTATTTTCTATTGAAAAATTAATTCCTCTAAACTTGAAATGCTCCAATATGTTAATTGAAAATAATGTTCAGAATAAAGGAATTTAACTTACAAATATTTTCATATATCTACTCAAAAATACGTGAAATTCAGAAAATCAAAATTTGATTTATTTCTTCTTTTTTATTCAGGCAATATCACATTCCCAACATAAAGAACACCTCAAAAGAACAATATAGAACTTCTTCAATAACAATCACCTTTTTTCAACTTCATCATATAAATATCACCCTGAATTTTGACTTTTCTTTATCCACACTTGTGTTTTTCTTCTGCTTGCTATTGAGCCTCTCATTCCCTGTACTTAGAATAGAAAGGGGGGCGCCTGGGTGGCTCAGTGGATTAAGCCTCTGCCTTCGGCTCAGGTCATGATCTCAGGGTCCTGGGATCGAGCCCCGCATCGGGCTCTCTGCTTGGCGGGGAGCCTGCTTCTCCCTCTCTCTCTACCTGCCTTTATGCCTTCTTGTGATCTCTCTCTCTCTGTCAAAGAATAGAAAGGGACTTGGAATAAAGGAAGAGGGATCTAAGTTCAATTCTCAAGGCTATCACTTAATTCTTTAACACTTGGAATAAGGATTCACTTATCTGATATATTTCTAATTTTAAAGAAGAGATAATTATAAATCTGTGAATGCTGAACAAGAAATGAAATAATGTATGTAGTAAACTAGGTTAAGGCAAGCTAGTTATGTAGTGATGCACTTTCACTATTCTCTGGTTGGAAAAATTGCTTATTTTTAAAAGCCAAAATCAATTTTACTCCTTCTGTTGGGCATTCCCTGATGCCTTTCATGGTCTCTCAGCATAGAATTGAAGATTTCTTTCCACATCTTCCCACTGTCCTTATGTATTCATTTGCTCCTACACTTACTTCATTTTATTGCAATTACTTGTTTAAACCGCTAGGCCCTTTTCCCACCATAATGGTGAGATCTGAAAGTATAAGCTTTGCATTTTGGGAAATGCTAGATATAGAATTGTAAAAAACAATTTCATCAGACAAGGAGCTTTTATAGAGAGTGTAAGTAACTTACACTTGGTTGAGAATTAGAGAATTCTGAATGTGAGGAAGTTGGCCTTCTCACCATGATCAAAAAGTACAATAAATGAAGGATACTGCTGCTGGCAAGCTAGGTATGACAAAAGTCCAAATAAGAAGATCAAAAGTATATATGCTCTGCCCCTACTTATCATGGTTATGGATGTCCTAATCATGTTTACTGATGTTTAAAAGTAAAACAAATTGAGACATTGGGAAAGATTTGTTTGACCAAAAAAAAAAATAAAAGAAACACATATACATTTTTTATCAGAAGGTTTATAGCACATTAACATTAATATTAAATATTTGTCTTAACATTATGTTGAGTATTTTGTGTATAATAAAATAGAGCGTTGTTTCTACAAAGTGGAAAAGGAGGAGAGTAGTTGCTTTCTTTAAACTAATTTTACTCTAAGGAGTATTTAGACTTTCTTATTGAGGAGAGAGGTTGGTTTTAATTATTGTTGTTTACTTGTTTTTTTATTGCTGTTAGTTTTTTTTTAAATATTTTATTTATTTATTTGACAGAGAGACACAGTGAGAGAAGGAGCACAAGCAGGGGAAGTGGGAGAGGGAGAAGCAGGTTTCCTGTGGAGCAGGAAGCCCAATGCGGGGCTCAATCCCAGGACCCTGGGATCATGACCTGAGCTGAAGGCAGGTGCTTAACGACTAAGCCACCCAGGTGCCCCTATTGCTGTTAGTTTTATTTTGTTAAAACTGTCTCTGATCAATTTGTTACCTTGAAGATAGCCTCAGTTATTTTCTAGCTTGTATTCCTAATTCCATCAGTGATGTTAGTGTTTAATAGGTTTTAACAAATGTCTATGAAAATATGAATTAATGTATGAAAGAAAGAGGAAAAGAGGATTAGGAAAGAAGAAATGCTATCCATGATGATGCTATCGATGTTGGTGATAATTAGAAGGAAGATAAGCTATAGAAAAAAGGACATAAAGGTCGAGTTCACCAGGATGACAGTTTGGTGATGAGAATCTAGATCTAGAATGTTGGCTTTGGAGATTGACAAGAAAGATTACATCAAAAAGTATTTATAAAGAAATTTCAACAGGTTACAGAAAAATTCATGAAGAGAAAAAAGTCAAATTTCCACCTGACTCCTGCGTTTCAAGTTGGTGCATAGGATT
The DNA here is from genome assembly GCF_902655055.1 of Lutra lutra. Taxonomy (NCBI): domain Eukaryota; kingdom Metazoa; phylum Chordata; class Mammalia; order Carnivora; family Mustelidae; genus Lutra; species Lutra lutra. Next base: position 32,994,316 of record NC_062287.1, on the reverse strand, counting down.
ATGTTTGTGCTGCTGATGACAATGGATAAGATAAAACATCAAGTGAAGCTTGCAAGCTAAATGGTCATTTAATTTTATACTGTTTCACTAAAAAGTTGAAATGATGATAAAATTACATGTGAAATGGCTTTTGTGTCAGTCATTACTATAATAACACTGTATGACAAGCCATTAGGGATAAAAATGCTTTAAGAAAAACGGTTTTTCTCATGCTCAATTGTCTGTAGGGTCAGCTGCAACTGCGCTGATATAGGCTGATCTCACCTGGATTTGGTCCATGACGTGGCAGGCCGGCTTCATATGTCTTTTTTCCTCTGGGATTATCAGGCCACCTGGAACAGATTTTTCACATGAATATGACATAAATATAAGCAGGCAAGTGGAAACAAACAATGGCTCCCAATTTCACAGCTCGTACAATATCCCTGCCTCCTATTTTCCACTGGCCAAATCAAGTTGCTTAGCCAAACTCAACACAGTGGGTGGGGAAATGCACTCTCATTAGAGGAACTATAATATAGGGAGACATGAAGAGTTACACTCTGCTGATTTTAAATACATGACTGGATCTTAAAAAAAAAACAACAAATAAAATAAAAAGTTTCTATGTATGCATTTGAAATAAATATAAAAAGAGGTTAAAAAAATATTCATGTCTTGAGGCGCCTGGGTGGCTCAGTGGGTTAAAGCCTCTGCCTTCGGCTCAGGTCATGATCTCAGTGTCCTGGGATCAAGCCCCACATCAGGCTCTCAGCTCAGCAGGGAGCCTTCTTCCTCCTCTCTCTCTGCCTGCCTCTCTGCCTACTTGTGATCTCTGTCTGTCAAATAAATAAAATAAAATCTTTAAAAAAAAATTCATGTCAAACAAGCAGAGTCATTAATGCAAGAGATAATAAGGAAAGCTGGGGTGCCTGGGTAGCTCAATCAGTTGAGCATCTGACTTGTGATTTCAGCTCAGGTTGTGATCTCATGGGTAGTGAAATTGAGTACCACTAGAGCTCCATGCTTGGTGGGGAGTCAGCTTGAGATTCTCTCCCTCTGCACCTCCTGCCACTTGCTCTCTCTCTCTCTCAAATAAATAAATAAATAAATAAATAAATCTTAAAAAATTAAGGCCAATATATGACTGTTATCATCATCATGAAAAGCAACATATGATTTCACTCATATGTGAAATTTAAGAAACAAACAAACAAGCAAACGGAAAAAAGAGAGAGAGGCAAATCAAGAAACAGACTCTTAACTTCAAAGAACAAATTGATGGTTCCCAGAGGGAAGGAGGGTGTGGTGAAGCAGTTTAATAGGTGATGGGGATTAAAGGAGGCACTTGTAATGAGTACATGGGTTGTATGGAAGTGTTGAATGACTGTATTATGCAACTGAAACCATTATTAGACTGTATGTTAACTAATTGGAATTTAAATATAATTTTTTAAAAATATTAATAAAATAATAAAAAGACAACACAAATAAAACAGAACAAAAACAAAACTGTGGTATGTATACACAGTGGAATATTACTCAGCCTTAAAAAGGAAGTAAATCCTATCACATGCTATAACATGTCGACGTTATGCTAGATGAATTGAGCAAGCCAAGAAAAGACAAATACTGTATCATTCCACTTATATGAGACCTAAAGTAGTCAAACTCATAGAAATGGAAAATAGAATGTTGGCTACTAGAAGTTGTAGGGAGAAGAGAAAGGAGAACTATTTAATGGGATAGAGATTCCGAATTGCAACATGAAAAAGTTCTAAAGATACGTTTCACAACAATGTGAATATACTTAACATTACTGAACTATACATTTAAAATGGTTAAGATGGTAAAAACAAAACAAAACAAAAAATGCATCCGATACTGTAGGTTTTCTACATCCCATTACCATGCATGCTTCAGCGTTGCTTCCCCATACTTACAGGCATCTGGATTTCTTCAGTCTACTTTGGTTATGCTTTCAGACTCTCTTTCAGGGCTGAATATTCTTCCCTATAACTCCAACTAGCCCTGGGTTCTGCCAAGGTTCTGCTTTGAATGGACCCATTACCAGAACTGTATTGCCATTAACTGTCTTATTTTGTATATTGCAGCTGCCACGTTCTACTCCCTGGAATGGATTTGATTTTCTATGATTAAATTAGGTATTGCTTAAGTCATAAGCAACAATTTCTTAGGTATTTCTCTTGTGCATCTCCTTATCTATATACTCCTTATTTCGTAGTCAGGCCCAGAGATGGACATCAGTACCCTAGGTACAATTCAGACTTCTCCAATTTTTATTGTAGCTCTCCCAGGATATATTGCTTCATAGTCCATTTCATTTGTGTACTTAACCTTTACTAAGAATGACAGATTTAGGCCCACTTTCCCTTAACTACCACTGTGGCTGCATGCCAATTAACCTGACAATAACTTGCCCCAGGTGTGCTATGTTTCTGTTACTATCTGCTGCTTTGCGTCTCCGCCATGATAGAATAGGGTGTTTGAAGGAAACTGTTTAGCCATTATGATGCAGGTACAAAACTTAAAGTGCAAAGTATTTGGCACTCTAAGGATAAGCAGGGAAAGAAGGAAGGAAGGAAGGAAGGAAGGAACAAAGATTAATCTAATATCTATTTTGTTCTAGGGAAAAGTTGCTAGGTGGTAGTTTACATCTTTTCAGTAGTCATGATAGGAATAACCCTTACCTTAAATATTATTCTTGTAACTTTGCTGGTAAGGACAATGAAGCTTACAGGGACTTATTGGTGAGAACATGCCTCCCAGGGCAATCATCATCAACTTCCTTGGGATCTTTCAATACTGCTTTATAGAACATCCTTTGGGCTTCAAAAAAGTTCAGATTGTTTTTTGCTACCATCTAACAGGAAAATATCAACCATTAGGTCTCTGGGGAAAAATATGCAGGTGTAGTTCACTCTAAAAAGGAGATGTATTTCTGAATATATAAAATATAGATTTTCATTTGCATTTAAATTTTGTATCATAGAACAAAATACATGGGAGTTTACCATCTGAAAAACTGTTAAAATAAATATTTTTGTAAATGGAAAGGTTTTTTTTTATTCAATATTTACTTCAGTTGCTGATTTTCATATAACATTACTTATGGCAAATGCTATCTCTGTTATACCTCTTACCCTTCCTTTTATAACCTTAAAATGAAATTTCACATTTGGAAACATGATGTATAAAAATGATATATTAATATAAAACTATTTTAAGTTTTAGTTTTAGTTCTAGTTGTTATATTAAGTTCAGATGTACAATATAGTAATTCAGCAGTGCCGTACATCACCCCATCTCATCACAACTGCACTCCTTAACTTCTATCACCTATTTAATTTATCCCCTCCTCTGGTAACCATCAGATTGTTCTCTATAATTCAAACTCTGTTTTTTTGCTTTGACTCTCTCTCTCTCTTTATTTTTACTTGTTCGTTAAAATACACATATGAGTGAAATTATATGGTGTCTTTCTCTGATTGACTTATTTCACATAGCATTATTCTCTCTAGCTCCATTCATGTCCCTGCAAATTATATATATAAAGAAATGTTGCATATGTGTGTGTGTATGTGTGTATTTACATGTATATATTGCATTTTATCCACTCATCAGCTGATGGGTAATTAGGTTGCTTCCATATCTTGACTATTAAATAATGCTGTTATAAATAACAGGATGCATGTTTTTAATTAATGTTTTTGTATGATTTGGGTAAATACCCTGTAGTGTGATTGCTGGATCATAAAGTAGTTCTATTTTTAACTTTTCGAAGAACCACCACAGTTTTTCAGAGTGGCAGCACCAGTGTGCCTTCCCATAGACACTGAAAAAGGGTTCCCCTTTCCCCACATCATCATCAACACCTGTTGTTTCTTCTGTTTCTGATTTTGGCCATTCTGACAGGTGTGAGGTGATACCTTGTGGTAATTTTGATTTGCATTTCCCTGATGATAAGTGATGATGAATATCTTTTCATGTGTGTACTTGCCATCAGATGTCTTCTTTGGAGAAATATCTGTTCATGTTTTCTGCCCATTTTAAATGTGGTTATTTATTTCTTCTTTGTTGAGTTTTGTAGGTTCTTTATATATTTTGGATACTAACCCTCTATTGGATATGTCACTTGCAAATATCTCCATCCATTCCATAGATTGCCTTTTATTTTTTATGACTGTCTCCTTTGCTATCCAAAAGCTTTTTATTTTGATGTAGTCCTAATAGTTTTTTCTTGCTGTTGTTTCCCTTGCCTCAGGAGACATATCTAGAAAGAGTTGCTATAGCCAATGCCAGAGAAATTATTGCCTGTGTTATCCTCTAGAATTTTAATGTTTTCCTTTCTCTCATCTAGACCTTTAACCCATTTCAAATGTGTTTTTGTGTATGGTGTAAGAAATTGGTCCAGTTTCATTATTTTGCATGTTGCTGTCCACTTTTTCCAAAACCATTGGTTGAAGACACTGTCTTTATTCCATTAGATATTCTTCCCTGCTTTGTCAAAGTTGAATTAACCTTAGAGTTATGGATTTATTTCTGGGTTCTCTGTCCTGTTCCATTGATCTATGCATCTCTTTTTGTGCACATACTGTTTTGCTTGCTATAGCTCTGTAATATAACTTGGAGTCTGGGATTGTGATGCCTCCAATTTTGATTTTCTTTTTCAAAATTGCTTTGATTATTTAGGGTCTTTTGTGGTTCCATACAAATTTTGGAATAATTTGTGGTAGTTCTATGAACAATGCTATTGGTATTTTGAAGGGAATTGCATTAAATATGTGGAATGCTTAGGGAGAATAGCTACTTTAACAATATTTATTCCCAGGGCACTTGGGTGGCTCAGTGGGTTAAAGCCTCTGCTTCAGCTCAGGTCATGATCCCAGGGTCCCAGGATCAAGCCCCACATCAGGCTCTCTGCTCAGCGGGGAGCCTGCTTCCCCCTCTCTCTGTCTCTGCCTGCCTCTCTGCCTACTTGTGATCTCTCTCTCTCTCTCTGTCAAATAAATAAATAAAATCTTGGGGCACCTGGGTGGTTCAGTGGGTTAAAGCCTCTGCCTTCAGCTCGGGTCATGATTCCAGGTCCTGGGATCGAGCCCCACATCGGGCTCTGTGCTCAGCAGGGAACCTGCTTCCCCCTCTTTCTCTCTGACTGCCTCTCTGCCTACTTGTGATCTCTGTCTGTCAAATAAATAAATAAAATCTTTAAAAAAATAAAATATTAGAAACAAAACAAAACAAACAAAAAAAAACAATATTTCTTCCAATCCATGGGCAGGAAATATCTTCCCATTCTTTGTGTCATCTTTAATTTCTTTCATCTATGTTATAGTTTTCAGAGTACAGGTCTTTCACCACTTTGGTTGGTTTATTCCTAGGTATTTTGTTGTTTTTGTTTCACTTTTAAATGGGATTGTTTTATTTCTCTTTCTGCTATTCTACTATTGCTGTATAGAAATGCAACATATTTCTGTACATTGATTTTCATCCTGTGACTTTACTGAATTCATTTATTAGTTCTAGTAGTTATTTGGTAGTAGTTTTCTTTTTTTTTAATTTTTTTATCTTTATTTTTTTATTTTTTATTTTTTATAAACATATAATGTATTTTTATCCCCAGGGGTACAGGTCTGTGAATCGCCAGGTTTACACATTTCACAGCACTCACCATAGCACATACCCTCTCCAATGTCCATAACCCCATCCCCCTCTCCCCACCCCCCTCCCCCCAGCAACCCTCAGTTTGTTTTGTGAGATTAAGAGTCACTTATGGTTTGTCTCCCTCCCGATCCCATTTTGTTTCATTTATTCTTCTCCTATCCTCCTAACCCCCTACATTGCCTCTCCACTTCCTCATATCAGGGAGATCATATGATAGTTGTCTTTCTCCAATTGACTTACTTCACTAAGCATGATACCCTCTAGTTCCATCCATATCGTCTGAAATGGTAAGATTTCATTTCTTTTGATGGCTGCATAGTATTCCATTGTATATATATACCACTTCTTCTTTATCCATTCATCTGTTGATGGACATCTAGGTTCTTTCCATAGTTTGGCTATTGTAGACATTGCTGCTATAAACATTCAGGTGCATGTGCCCCTTCGGATCACTACATTTGTATCTTTAGGGTAAATACCCAGCAGTGCAATTGCTGGGTCATAGGGTAGTTCTATTTTCAACATTTTGAGGAACCTCCATGCTGTTTTCCAGAGTGGTTCCACCAGCTTGCATTCCCACCAACAGTGTAGGAGGGCTCCCCTTTCTCCGCATCCTCGCCAGCATCAGTCTTTTCCTGACTTGTTAATCTTAGCCATTCTGACTGGCGTGAGGCGGTATCTCATGGTGGTTTTGATTTGTATTTCCCTGATGCCGAGTGATGTGGAGCACTTTTTCATGTGTCTATTGGCCATCTGGATGTCTTCTTTGCAGAAATGTCTGTTCATGTCTTCTGTCCATTTCTTGATTGGATTATTTGTTCTTTGGGTGTTGAGTTTGCTAAGTTCTCTATAGATTTTGGACACTAGCCCTTTATCTGATATGTCATTTGCAAATATCTTCTCCCATTATGTCAGTTGTCTTTTGGTTTCATTAACTGTTTCCTTTTCTGTGCAGAGGATTTTGATCTTGATGAAATCCCAATAGTTCATTTTTGCCCTTGCTTCCCTTGCCTTTGGCGATACTCCTAGGAAGACGTTGCTGTGGCTGAGGTCGAAGAGGTTGCTACCTGTGTTCTCCTCAAGGATTTTGATGGATTCCTTTCTCACATTGAGGTCTTTCATCCATTTTGAGTCTCTTTTCATGTGTGGTGTAAGGAAATGGTCCAATTTCATTTTTCTGCATGTGGCCATCCAATTTTCCCAACACCATTTATTGAAGAGGCTGTCTTTTTTCCATTGGACATTCTTTCCTGCTTTGTCGAAGATTAGTTGAGGGTCTATTTCTGGGCTCTCTATTCTGTTCCATTGAACTATGTGTCTGTTTTTGTGCCAGTACCATGCTGTTTTGGTGATGAAAGCTATGTAATAGAGCTTGAAGTCCAGAATTGTGATGCCACCAACTTTGGCTTTCTTCTTCAATATTCCTTTGGCTACTCGAGGTCTTTTCTGGTTCCATATAAATTTTAGGATTATTTGTTCCATTTCTTTGAAAAATTGGGTGGGATTTTGATAGGGATTGCATTAAATGTGTAGATTGCTTTACATAGCCTAGACATTTTCACAATATTTGTTCTTCCAATCAGGAGCATGGAACATTTTTCCATTTCTTTGTGTCTTCCTCAATTTCTTTCATGAGTACTTTATAATTTTCTGAGTATAGATTCTTTGCCTCTTTGGTTAGGTTTATTCCTAGGTATCTTATAGTTTTGGGTGCAATTGTAAATGGGATGGACTCCTTAATTTCTCTTTCTTCTGTCTTGTTGTTGGTGTAGAGAAATGCAACTGATTTCTGTGCATTGATTTTATATCCTGACACTTTACTGAATTCCTGTACAAGTTCTAGCAGTTTTGGAGTGGAGCCTTTTGGGTTTTCCACATATAGTATCATATCATCTGCGAAGAGTGACAGTTTGACTTCTTCTTTGCTGATCTGGATGCCTTTAATTTCTTGTTGTTGTCTGATTGCTAAGGCTAGGACTTCTAGTACTATGTTGAATAGCAGTGGTGATAACGGACATCCCTGCTGTGTTCCTGACCTTAGCAGAAAAGCTTTCAGTTTTTCTCCATTGAGAATGATATTTGCGATGGGTTTTTCATAGATGGTTTTGATGATGTTGAGGTATGTGCCCTCTATCCCTACACTTTGAAGAGTTTTGATCAGGAAGGGATGCTGTATTTTGTCAAATGCTTTCTCAGCATCTATGGAGAGTATCATATGGATCTTGTTCTTTCTTTTATTAATGTGTTGTATCACTATGATTGATTTGCAGATGTTGAACCAACCTTGTGGCCCTGGACTAAATCCTACTTGGTTGTGGTGAATAATCCTTTTAATGTACTGTTGAATCCTATTGGCTAGTATTTTGGTGAGAATTTTTGCATCTGTGTTCATTAAGCATATCGGTCTGTAATTCTCTTTTTTGATGGGATCCTTGTCTGGTTTTGGGATCAAGGTGATACTGGCCTCATAAAATGAGTTTGGAAATTTTCCTTCCATTTCTATTTTTTGGAACAGTTTCAGGAGAATAGGAATTAGTTCTTCTTTATATGTTTGGTAGAATTCCCCTGGGAAGCCATCTGGCCCTAGGCTTTTGTTTGTTTGGAGATTTTTGATGACTCTTCCAATCTCCTTACTGGTTATGGGTCTGTTCAGGCTTTCTATTTCTTCCTGGTTCAGTTGTGGTAGTTTATATGTCTCTAGGAATACATGCATTTCTTCCAGATTGACAAATTTGTTGGCGTAGAGTTGCTCATAGTATGTCTTATAATTGTCTGTATTTCTTTGGTGTTCGTTGTGATCTCTCCTCTTTCATTCATGATTTTATTTATTTGGGTCCTTTCTCTTTTCTTTTTGATAAGTCTGGCCAGGGGTTTATCAATCTTATTAATTCTTTCAAAGAACCAGCTCCTAGTTTCATTGATTTGTTCTATTGTTTTTTTCTTTGGTTTCCATTTCATTGATTTCTGCTCTGATCTTTATTATTTCTCTTCTCCTGCTGGGTTTAAGGTTTCTTTCTTGTTCTTTCTCCAGCTCCTTTAGGTGTAGGGTAGGTTGTGTATTTGAGAACTTTCCTGTTTCTTGAGAAAGGCTTGTACCGCTATATATTTTCCTATCAGGACTGCATTTGCTGTGTCCCACAGATTTTGAACCATTGTGTTTTCATTATCATTTGTTTCCATGAATTTTTTCAATTCTTCTTTAATTTCCTGGTTGCCCCATTCATTCCTTAGAAGGATGTTGTTTAGTCTCCATGTATTTGGGTTCTTTCCAAATTTCCTCTTGTGATTGAGTTCTAGATTCAGAGTATTGTGGTTTGAAAATATGCAGGGAATGATCCCAATCTTTTGATACCAGGTTGAGACCTGATTTATGACCCAGGATGTGATCTATTCTGAAGAATGTTCCATGTACACTAGAGAAGAATGTGTATTCTGTTGCTTTGGGATGGAATGTTCTGCATATATCTGTGATGTCCACCTGGTCCAGTGTGTCATTTAAGGCCTTTATTTCCTTATTGATCTTTTGCTTGGATGATCTGTCATTTCAGTGAGGGTAGTGTTAAAATCCCCTACTATTATTGTATTATTGTCGATGTGTTTCTTTGATTTTGTTATTAATTGGTTTATATATTGGCTGCTCCCACATTAGGGGCATAGATATTTAAAATTGTTAGATCTTCTTGTTGGACAGACCCTTTGACTATGATATAGTGTCCTTCCTCATCTCTTATTATAGTCTTTGGCTTAAAATCTAATTGATCTGATATAAGGATTGCCACCCCTGCTTTCTTCTGGTGTCCATTAGCATGGTAAATTGTCTTCCACACCCTCACTTTAAATCTGGAGGTGTCTTCGGGTTTACAATGAGTTTTTTGTAGGCAACATATTGATGGGTTTTGTTTTTTATCCATTCTGATACCCTGTGTCTTTTGATTGGGGCATTTAGCCCATTAACATTCAGGGTAACTATTGAGAGATATGAATTTAGTGCCATTGTATTGCCTGTAAGGTGACTGTTACTGTATATTGTCTCTGTTCCTTTCTGATCTACTACTTTTAGGCTCTCTCTTTGCTTAGAGGACCCCTTTCAATATTTCCTGTAGAGCTGGTTTGGTGTTTGCAAATTCTTTCAGTTTTTGTTTGTCCTGGAAGATTTTTATCTCTCCTTCTATGTTCAATGATAGTCTAGCTGGATATAGTATTCTTGGCTACATGATTTTCTCGTTTAGTGCTCTGAATATATCATGCCAATTCTTTTTTGCTTGCCAGGTCTCTGTGGATAAGTCTGCTGCCAATCTAATATTTTTACCCTTGTATGTAATAGACTTCTATTCCCGGGCTGCTTTCAGGATTTTCTCTTTGTCGCTACGACTTGTAAATTTTACTATTAGGTGACAGGGTGTGGACCTATTCTTGTTGATTTTGAGGGGGGTTCTCTGCACCTCCTGGTTTTTGATACTTGTTCCCTTTGCCATATTAGGGAAATTCTCTCCAATAATTCTCTCCAATATACCTTCTGCTGCCCTCTCTCTTTCTTCTTCTACTGCAATCCTAATTATTCTAATGTTGTTTCATCTTATGGTGTCACTTATCTCTCAAATTCTCCCCTCATGGTCCAGTAGCTGTTTGTCCCTCTTTTTTCTCTGTCATTTGGTCTTCTATATTGCTAATTCTTTCTTCTGCCTCATTTATCCTATCAGTAAGATCCTCCATTTTTGATTGCACCTCATTAATACCTTTTTAAATTTCAACTTGGTTAGATTTTAGTTCTTTTATTTCTCCAGAAAGGGCTTTTATCTCTCAAGAGAGGGTTTCTCTAATACCTCCCATGCCTTTTTCAAGCCCGGCTAGAACCTTGAGAATCGTCATTCTGAACTCTATTTCTGACATATTACCAATGTCTGTATTGATTAAGTCCCTAGCCATCAGTACTGCCTCTTGGCCTTTTTTTTGTGGTGAGTTTTTCCGCCTTGTCATTTTGTCCAGTTAAGAGTGTATGTAGGAGCAAATAAAATACTGAAAGGGTGGGGCGCCTGGATGGCTCAGTGGGTTAAGCCGCTGCCTTCGGCTCAGGTCATGATCTCAGGGTCCTGAGATCGAGTCCCGCATCGGGCTCTCTGCTCGGCGGGGAGCCTGCTTCCCTCTCTCTCTCTCTCTCTCTGCCTGCCTCTCCGTCTACTTATGATCTCTCTCTGTCAAATAAATAAATAAAATCTTAAAAAAAAAATACTGAAAGGGTGGCAAAGACCCCAGGAAAATGCACTTTAACCAAATCAGAAGAGACCCCAAATTGTGGGAGGGAGAAAGGGGATAAAAAGGAGTTCAGAAAAAAAATTTTAAAAAGAAAAGAAATAAAGAAAAATATAAAGAAGAAAAAAAAATATATATATATTAGATAAACTAGTTAAAAAATGTTTAAAAAGAAAAGGGTAAAAGTTAAAAAAAATAAGCAGAAGGAAAACAATTTAAAAAAAATTAAATTAACTGCAAGACTAAAGAATCATGGGGAGAAAGCCATGAGTTCTGTGCTTTGTTTTCTCCTCCACTGGAATTCTACTGCTCTCCTTGGTAAGTGAACTTTGTCTTGGCTGGATTTCTTGTTGATCTTCTGGGGGAGGGGCCTGTTGTAGTGATTCTCAAGTGTCTTTGCCTGAGGCAGAATTGCACCTCCCTTACCAGGGGCCGGATAAGTAATCTGCTCGGGTTCACTTTCGGGAGCTTTTGTCCCCTGAATGCCTTCCATAGAGTTCCGGAGGACAGGAATGAAAAAGGCAGCCTCCCTGTTTCCGGCCTGATGTAGCCGAGAGCTCGGGGCCCTACTCCTCAGTGTGCCCTCAAAGAAAAGAGCCCAATCACTCCCGTCTCCCTGGCCTCTGGCCGCGCTCCAAGCTCACCCAGCCTGAGACAGGTTCAAGGTAACCCCGAGCTGAGAGCTCACTCCTCGGCTCTGTCTCTGTAACCCGCTTCCCCAGTCTAATTCCTGCAAGCTCTGTGACACTCAGACACCCCCGATCCTTCTGTGACCCTGCGGGACCTAGGGCCACGCTGGCCCCGTGTGGGCTTCACCTGGGATTAGCCTCTGGAGCTATGTCCCTCAGTGGAGCAGACTTTTGAAAGTCCTGATTTTGTACTCTGTTGCTCTGCCATTTGCCAGGAGCCGGTCCCTCCCCCCGCAGTCTATCTTCCCATCATTTTGGATTCACTTCTCCGCCAGTCCTACCTTTCAGAAAGTGGTCAATTTTCTGTTTCTAGAATTGCTGTTCTTCTTCTCTTTGATCTCCCATTGGATTTATAGGTGTTTGCAATGGTTAGATAAGCTATCTAGCTGATCTCCTGCTACCTGAGGTAGTCTCAACCTGCTACTTCTCCGCATCTTGACTCCTCTGGTAGTAGTTTTCTTAAAGATTTTTTTTTTAAATTTATTCATTTGACAGATAGAGATCACAAGTAGGTAGAGAGACAGGCAGAGAGAGAGGAGGAAGCAGGATCCCCGCTGAGCAGAGAGCCCGATACGGGGCTCGATCCCAGGACCCTGGGATCATGACCTGAGCCAAAGGCAGAGGCTTTAACCCACTGAGCCACCCAGGCGCCCCTGGTAGTAGTTTTCTATATAGAATATCATATCATCTGGAAGCAGTGATAGTTTTACTCCCTGCTTACTGATATTAGATGTCTTTTATTTCCTTTTATTATCTGACTGCTTTGGTGAGGACTTCCAGTACTATGTTGAATAAAAGTGAGAGTGGATATCCTTGTCTTGTTCCTTATCTTAGGGGAAAGCTCAGATTTTTCCCTATTAAGGATGATGTTAGCTGTGAATTTTTCATAGATGGCCTTTATTATATTGAGGTATGTTCCCTCTAAACCTATTTGTTGAGAATTTTTATCATAAATTCATCTTGTACCAAATCAAATGCATTTACCACATATATTGAAAGGATCATATGGTTTTTATCCTTACTTTTATTGTTGTGATCCATCAGGATGATTGATTTGTGATTCTTAAAAGACCCTTGCAGTCCAGGAATAAATCACACTTGATCATGGTGAATCATTCTTTAAATGTTCTGTTGAATTACATTTACTAACATTTTATTGAGAAGTTTTTGCATCCATGTTAAAAATTAGGAATATTGGCCTGTAATTCTGTGTGTGTGTGTGTGTGTGTGTGTGTGTGTGTGTGTGGTGTTTTTAATCTGGTTTTGGTATCAAGGTAATGCTGGCCTTCTAGAATGAATTTGAAAATTTTCCTTCCTTTAGTTTTTTTTTTTTTTTTAATAGCTTGAGAAGAATAGGTATTAACTCTCCTCTAAGTGACTTGCAGAATTTGACTATGAAGTCTTTTGGCTCTGCACTTCTGTTTTTTGGAAGGTGTTTGATTACTGATTCAGTAAGATTCAGTAAGATCTGATTCAGAAGATCAACAATGGTGAGAATGGTCATCCTAGTCCTGTTCCTGATCTTAGGGGAGAAGGTCTCAGTTTTCCCCATTGAGAATGATATTCACTGTGGGTTTGTTTTTTTTTTTTTTTAAGATTTTATTTATTTATTTAACAGAGTGATAGTGAGCACAAGTAAGCAGAGAAGCAGGCAGAGGGAGAGAGAGAGAAGCAGGCTCTCTGCTGAGCAGGGAGCCGATGCGGGGCTCAATTCCAGGACCCTGGAATCATGACCTGAGCTGAAGGCAGCTGCTTAACCAACTGAACCACCCAGGCGCCCCCTCACTGTGGGTTTTTTATATATGGCTTTTATGATATTGAAATATGTTCTGTCTATCCCTACACTGTGAAGAGTTTTAATCAGGAAAGGATGCTGTAGCTGGTCAAATACATTTTCTGCATCAAGAGCATCATACAGTTCTTGTCTTTTCTTTTACTAATGTAGTCTGTCACATTGATTGCTTTGTAGAAGTTGAACTGGTCTTGCATCCCAGGAATAAATCTCACTTGGTCATGGTGAATAATCCTTTTAATGTACTGTTGGCTCCTATTGGCTAGTATCATGGTGAGAATTTTTGCATCCATGTTCATCAAGGATATTGGTCTTTAATTCTCATTTTGGTGGGGTCTTTATAATTGTTTGTATATCTTCAGTATTTGTTGCAATCTCTCCTCTTTCATTCATAATTTTATATATTTGGGTCTTTTTACGTTTTTGGTAAGTCTGACTGGGGGTTTATTGATCTTATTAATTCCTTCAAAGAACCAGCCTCTAGGTTTGTTGATAATTTCTACTGTTCTTTTGGTTTCTATTTCATTTATTTCTGTTCCAAGCTTTATTATTTTTTTTCCTGCTGGGCTTAGGCTTTATTTGTTTTCTTTCTCTAGGTCCTTCAGATATAATGTTAGGTTATGTATTTGAGAACTTTATATATTTTTGAGACCTTTATTTTTTCTTAAGAAAGGCTTGTCTTGCCATATACTTCCCTCTTAAGACTGCCTTTGCTGCATCCCAATGGTTTTGAATACTTGTGTTTTCATTTTCACTTGTTTCCATATATTTTTTAAATTCTTTTTAATTTCCTGGTTGACCCATTCATTCTTTAGTAAGATTCTCTTTAGCTTCTTTGTCTTTGTGTTCTTTCCAAATTTCCTCTAGTGACTGAGGTCAATTTTCAAAGCATTGCTGTCTGAAAACAAGCAGGGAATAATCCCAATCTTTGGTACCAGATGAGACCTGATTTGTACCAGTTTGTGAATTATTCTGGAGAACGTTCCATGTGCACTGTGGAAGAATGTGTATACTGTTGCTTTAGGATGCAAGGCTCTGTATGTATCTGTGAAGTCCATCTCCAGTATGCCATTCAAAGCCTTTGTTTCCTTGTTGATTTTCTGCTTTTATGATCTGTCCATTGCTGTGAGTGAGGTGTTAAAATCCCCTAATATTATAATGTATTATCAATGTGTTTCTTTAATTTTTTATTAATTGTTTCATATGGTTGCTTGCTCCTGTATTAGTGGCATAAATATTTACAGTTGTTAGGTCTTCTTGTTGAATAAGTCTTTTAATTATTATATAGTGTCCTTCCTTATCTCTTATTGCAGTCTTTGGTTTAAAATCTAATTTGTCTGATATTAGGATTGCTACCCTTGCTCTCTTTTGATGTCCATTAGCATGATAAATGTTCTCTACCCCCTCAGTTTCAATCTGGAGGTGTCTTTGGGTCTAAAATGGGTCTCTTGTAGACAGCATATAGATGGGTCTTGCTTTTTTATTTTGATACCCTGTATCTTCTGATTGGAGTACTTAGTCCATTTACATTTGGAGTAACCATTGAAATATATTATTACCTATAAAGTATTACCTATAAAGTCACTGTTTCTGTATATTGTCTCCTTTCCCTTCTGGCCTATGTTACTTTTGGGTTCTTTCTTTGCTTAAAGGATCCCCTTTAATATTTCTTGCAGGGCTTGTTTAGTAATCACAATTTCTTTTAGTTTCTTTCTGTTCTGGAGGCTCTTTATCTCTCCTATTCTGAATGACAACCTTGCTAGATAAAATATTCTTGGCTGCATATTTTTCTCATTTAGCATGGCATTCCTTCCTGGCCTATCAGGTCTCTCTGGATAAGTCTGCTGCCAGTCTTATGTTTCCACCTTTTAGATTAAGGACCTCTTTTCTTGAACTGCTTTCAGGATTTTCTCTTTGTCTCTGAAATTTGCAAGCTTTGTATTATATGTCAAAGTGTTGACCTATTTTTACTGTTTTTGAGAGGCATTCTCTGTGCCTCCTGCACTTGAATGCCTGTTTCCTATACCAGATTAGGGAAGTTCTCAGCTATAATTTTCCCGAATATACCTTCTGTGCCCCCTCTTTCCTCTTCTTCTGGAACCTTAAATAGTCTAATATTGTTTTGCTTTATGGTATCACTTATCTCCTGAATTCTCACTTCATGATCTAGTGGTTGTTTATCTCTCTTTCTCAGTTTCTTTATTCTGTATCATTTTGTTTTTTATATCACTAATCATCTCTTCTGCCTCATTTGTCCTAGCAGTTAGAACTGCCATTTTTTATTGCATTTCATTAATTGGCTTTTTTATTTTGACCTGATTAGATTTTAATTCTTTTATTTCTCCAGAACAGGATTCTCTAGTGTCTTCTATACTTTTTTTTTTTCAAGCCCAGCTAGTATCTTTATAGGCATTATTCTGAACTCTAGTTCTGATATCTTATTTACATCCATACTGATTAGGTCCCTGTATATGTATATATATATATATAATCAACTACAATGTAAGAATAAAATGTAACTGTAAAAATGAAATGAAAATTAGCCTTAAAAAATAGAGCTGATAAAATAAGAAATTATCTGAGAAGAAAAAAATTAAAACTGAAAAACTAAAGAATCATAAGAAAAAAAAATAATTTCTTTATACTATTTTACTCTAGTGCTGGAGTTTTGCAGTTCTGTGTGATTGATAACTTGGTATTAGCTGGATGTTCTTGGTTCTGGACGAAGAGCCTGTTGCAGAGTCATTTCTCTGTACCTCATACCTTGCAAAAAGTGGTCTCTTTTCTATTTGTAGGAGTGCAGCAATTCTTTTCTTAGTTCTCTAGTTGAGTTCACAGGTGTTCAGAATGATTTGGTGGCTGTCTGACTTTCAGAGACCAGATGAAACTAAGGTCCCCTACTTCTCTATCATCTCCTCCCTTCACCTCCTATGTACTTTTTTATATCTTCTTTGATTTCTTGGTTGGCCCATTCATTGTTTAGTAGTATGTTATTTAACTTCCATGTATTTGATCTCTTTCCGGATTTTTTTTTCTTTTTGTTGACTTATATTTTCATAGAGTGGTGGTCAGAAATATGCATGGTGTGAGTTCAGTCTTCTTGAATTTGTTGAGGTCTGTTTTGTGGGCTAATATATGATCTATTCTGGAGAATGTTCTCTGTGCACTTGAAAAGAATGCATATTCTGCTGGTTTAGGATGGAATGTTCTGAATATATCTTTTAAGTTCATATGGCTCATTGTGTCTTTCAAAGCCATTATGTCCTTGTTGATTTTGTTTGGAAGATCTGCCCATTGATGTAAGTGGGGTGTTAAAGTACCCTACTATTATTGTATTGTTATTATTTAGTTCCTTTATGTTTGTTATTAACTTTTATGTACTTAGGTGTGCCTGTATTTGGTGCATATATATTTATAATCATATCTTCTTGTTAAGTTGTCCCTTTTATAATTATATAATACCCTTCTTTGTACCTTGTTACAGTATTTGTTTAAAAGTCTATTTTGTCTAACATAAGTATTGCTACTCCAGCCTTGTTTTGACATCCGTTTACATGATAGATGATACTCCTTCCCCTAACTTTAAAAAATCTGTAGATTATCTTAGGTCTAAAATGGGTCTTTTGTAGGCAGCAGATAGCTAGATCTTATTTTTTTACCTATTCTGACACCCTGTATCTTTTAATTGGAACACTTAGTCCATTTGCATTCAAAATAATTATTGATAGATTTGTATTTATTGTGATTTTATTATTTGTTTTGTGGTTGTTTCTGAAGATTTTCTCTGATCCTTCCTGTAACTCTCTCTCTCTCTCTTTTTTTTTTTTTTTTGCTGATTTTCTTTAGTGATATATTTGGACTCCTTTCTCTTTATTCTTTGCATATTTATTAACAGTTTTTGCTATATGGTTACCATTTTGTTTCTAAATAACCTCTTTTTTTTTTTTTAAGGATTTTATGTATTTGACAGAGATCACAAGTAGGCAGAGAGGCAGGCAGAGAGAGAGGGGGACTCAGGCTCCCTGCTGAGCTGAGAGCCTGATGCGGGGCTTGATCTCAGGACCCTGAGATCATGACCTGAGCTGAAGGCAGGGATTTAACCCACTGAGCCACCTAGGCACCCCTATATAATCTCTTCTATATAGAGCTCTCTGTGTTAAGTTGATGGTCTTGTTGTTGTTGTTGTTGTTATTTTTTTTTTAATTTTTAAGAGATTTTATTTATTTGAGAGACAGAGAGAGAGAGAGCACAAGCAGGAGTAGGAACAGAGGGATAGAGAAAAGCAGACTCCCTGCTGAGCAGGAAGCCCACTGTCGGGCTGGATCCCAGGATCCTGAGGTCATGACCTGAGCCAAAGACAGGTGCTTAACCAAGTGAGCCACCTAGGTACTTATTTGTTTTTGGATGGTTGCTTAAGTTTGAACCCCTTCTTTTTTCCTCTCCCTCTTGTGTTTTAGGTGTATGTTACTCTATTTTATAGCCTTTGTTGTTGAGTTCCTTGAATGATTTATTTTTCAGAAGTACTCATTTTTACTACATTTATGTTTCCAACATCTCTACTCTCACTTTACACTCAAAGCACAAAGTCTTGCCCTTGCACTTAGAGTCCCCTTTAACATTTCTTGCAGGGCTGGTTTAATTGCCACAAACTCCTTTAGTTTTTTGTTTTCTGGGAAACTATCTTTCTTTCTATTCTGAATGATAGATTTTCTGGATAGTATATTCTTGGCTACAGATTTTTCCTTTTCAGCACTTTGAATATATCATGACACTCTCTTCTGGCTTGCCAAGTTTTTGTTGAAAAATCTGTTAGCCTTATGGATTTTTCCTTGTAAGTTGGGGACTTCTTTTGTCTGCTTTAATTTTTTTAATCACTATTTTTCAAATTAAATTACAATATATCTTGTCAGTTTGCTCTTCTTGATTTCTGTTGGGGGTTCTCTGTGCCTCCTGCAGCTAGATCTGTTTCCTTTCCCAAATTAGAAAAGCTTTCAACTATTATTTCCTATTATTTTTTCAAATACATTTCCTACCCACATCCTACCTTCATCCCTCTCTTCTTCTGGGACTCCTATAATACAAATGTTATTACTTCTGATGAAGTTCCTGAATACCCTAAGTCTATTCTCATTTTGCACAATTTTTTATTCTTTCTGATTTTTGCTTGGTTACCTTCCATTTCTCTATCTTCCAGATCACGAATTCCTTTCTTTGCTTTTTCCATCCTAGTATTCATTCCATCATGTATTCTTCTTGTATCCTTTTTTTTATACTATGTTTTTCCTTATCTCTGTGATAAGGGCCTCACTCCTGTCTTCCTCTCTTCTCTCAAGGATGGCTACAAATATGGATGTGGCAGCTGGGTGTGGTATGTGACAATGGCCAGTGTGCACAACTTGGCAAGGTGTGTGATGGCATCTGTGGGCACCTGGCTGGGTGTGGCATGTGATAGAACCTGAGGGCATACGGCTTAGGATCTCACATTGGTGGCTGAGGGTATGCAGCTGGTCAAGACACAAGGATGGTTGGGGGTGCACAGCTAAGTGGGTATAACAGACGTGCCTGGTGCTTTGTGTCTTCTGTGTCCCCAGTGACTAGGTGACATGGTCCTTGGGCTTTAAGAAAATTTGCCCTGAATCCAGGGTCAAGGGCAGCATGCTTGGAGTTGGTGAGTCCTCACAAGAACCAGTGGTGATGGTACACTGTTAGGGGATTAGTTAAAAATGTCTGTGCAGCTCCAGCTCCAGCAGGTCTCTCCATGGTAATGCTGGTGGGTGGGAGAGGAAAATGGCACCTGCTAGCTACCTTGTTTTGGGAGGAGTCTGTCAACATGCTCAGAAGTCAGTATAAACAGATGTCTCCTGTTTGTCCCCACTACTGTATAAACTGAAATTTTTTATGTTGCCTCTTCATGCAGGCTGCTGTCTCTTTAAAGGTAGAGACCTAGTTATCACTCACTCTCCCAGCTCACACAATGCTGAGTCACCCACCTCTAAAGCTCCAGGTTCCAGGTCCCAAAGGTTTTACAAAACCTCTCTGGTTTTTGAAGCCAAAGAGTATGGGAATTAGTCTTCTGCATGTGAACTCCCTGGTGTGAGGACCCATTTTAATGCCCTCTCTGTGCACAGTTCCCTCTCTCCTGTGGACAGTCTCCATCTGCCTTTCTGACCTTCCTAAACTTTCAGATTCTACTTCTTCTTTATATTTAGTTGTGGAATTTGTACTGAGAGTCTTCAAATCCCTCTCTGGTTTATTGGTTTCAATGGGATGATATCTAGTTGTAAATATAGGACAGTTGAGCTCAATATCCTAGGCTGTCATCTTCCCAAATTCCTCCCAAATTAAATCTGAATCTTCTCCATATGTTTAGAGTTTTATTATAATGCTTTATTAATATACATATACTTTATAGGAATTTATTAAGTCAATAATAAATATTAGTATATAGTAGACTTTTATATACTTTGGGGGAAAATGCCTCCAAAATTGCTTATGCAAAGATATTTGTTAATTCTCAGATTCTTGAAATATAGACTATCAAACTCAAATATCTCATAAAGTAATATTTATACTAAATTTCTAAACAATATTTGAATTTCTGACAGTATGGAGATAGAAAATTATATCTAGAACAGAGAAATACTCCAAATTGCTATAGCATATCATTCTCTGCCCAAAACTTTTTGCATGGATGTGACTAAAAAAAATGTTAGACTTTGAGATTGCTTCCTCCCCTTTTTCCCATAACAGTTAAGAAATATTGAACCTAATATTTACAGACCTCCTCCCTATAGCAGAACAATTAAACTAAATCTCAAAGAAAATTTAATGTAAGGAAGATAGTAATTTTCCTTGTCTTTTGTTATTTTGTCAGAAAATCATGACTAACTTCTGGGCATGACAAAAGTTATGTGAGCTTCATTATGTAACACCTGTGATCAGTGCAGAATGGAAGAGGTTTAAGAGCCATAACTGAGTCTGTAACTAAAAAGTTTCTCTACAATGTTAAATGCACTTCTCAATCCCCTAAAGTAAAGTAAATGGCCTGCAGTGAGGTCTGAAGAAAGCTCTGAAATGCCATGAAAATAACTGCATGGAAGATGGCACAGAGGTACTCAGCTCTGAAACTGCTTTAGTTAAAAATATTAAGCCTATAGTTGCTTGCAGCTTTTATTTTGCAGGTATTTTTTAGCTTATTGTGCTGAACAGTTGTACTTTCTCAGCTTGATTGACATTCTGGAAAACATTGATCTGACAGTTCAGTGAACTTATATTCTATTAAATAAGTGTTCATCACGTAACATAAGGCTCACTCAGTCCAAATATCAAAGACTTGTGCTTATTTTTTAAACAAAAACCTTATATCTATCTTAAAATGAAACTCCTCTCATAATTCAAATTCAGAATTCCAAATGTAGTCTGATAATTTTTGCATCTTCACAATTATTTTGGAATAAATATCAGACAAACTCAAACAAAGAAGTAAACAAAGTAATAAAATCCACAAAGAAAAGTCTCTGGGATAACATGATTTTGCAGTTACTGAGCAGTATCAAAATTCCCTGAAAAAGAACTTCTTCCAATGGATATTTTCTTTATGGGAGAGATATACGTAAGCAATATTCCCTATGTCCATCCCTTCCAGATTCAACTCTCATGCTCTAGAAGAAGCTATTTGTTCTTCTAGAACTATACTGATGCCTTCCTTGAACTTAACTCCCCAAAATGGGATCTGCTATTCCAGGAATCCATATTTTGCATCTTGTGCATTCTCAAATTAATTTTCAATGAAAAGGTTTGTTGGAGAATTAAAGGGTTTTTCAGTCTTTGCCTTTCTAAAAATGTCTTTATTCCACCATTTTATCGATTATCAGTTATAGGATTATGGCTTGAAATCATCTTTGAGTTTTAGTTCTGAGTTACTTAGTGCTTTGTGAGAAGAAAGTGGCTTCTTTCTTGTCTATGTCCTACTCTGTGAGTTATTAAAACTACCATATCCGTATGTATCAATTAGAATATTTCAAAGCCATTCTTGGTTTTCCAGAGCTTCTCTAGAAATGTCTTATGCCTCTCTCCATTTGGACTTCCTATCATTTTCTTTTTCCTTCATTTCATTTTTTGGAGTCTTGTTATAGAGAAAAATGAGATTATTGCATGTTTTTAATTCATCATCTTCAGTCTGATTTAAATAGAATGACTTTTTATAAACTCTGGAATAGGATAGTATCAAGTGATGGACTCTCTCACTAGCAAATGCCACAGCCAATACCTACATATTGCTACCTACATATTGCTTTGTAGAATATGATGTTTTCTTTGTCAGATTCATGATGTCATATTCCTTTATACACCCTTAGCCCAATACAGACCCAGGAACCTTGTGTTTGTTAATAGATTATATTATTCACATGCAGGAACTTTAGAATGAAGCTGAGCCCTCAACTATCTTAAGAACTGACTGATTCCTGAGGATATGCTGTGCTCCTGAAAATCCAAGCATTTATAAAGGGTAGTAGCCTAAATCTTATTAATATATAATTCTGTTATAATAAGTGAATTAAAAAAAAGAATAGCATATTGGAGGGAAAAGATTGGGTGACAAGTACAACAAGATTCAATTGGTAGGTCTCCCCCATACAGGGTTCCTATTATTTATTTCTTTAAAACAAACTAACTTAATACTTCATGACTCAAAATGAAAATACATTATTGTTGATTGGGCTTACTCAGGCATATCTTACTTGGGGTGACTCCTGCACATATAGTCAGATAGCAGCTGAGAATAGAGGCATCTAAAGGCACAAGTGAATTGGACACCAAGATGGCTTATTCACATGACTAGCATTTGATACTGGCTATTTATTCAGGGGTCAGTTAAGGCAGTTGACTAGAACACCTATGCATGACCTATCCATGTGGCTTCCCGCAACATGGTAACTAGCTTCCAAAGGGGAACATCTGAAGAGTGAGCAATTCAGGAAACTCAAGAAATGCAAAGTTTCTTATGACGAGCCTCAGAAGTCATTCTGTTTGGTCTTTTCTATATCCTATCAGGAGTATTACCAATAATGATATTCAAAATTCAAATGCCATATTCAAATAAGATCACAGGACAATCCTGTATCCAAAGGAAGGGGACTACAGGGGGCACAGATAGCAAGAGCTGTGACATACTAAGAGGAGAGGAAGAATTGGGGGAACAATTTACAGACTGTTGAAGGACTGTGGACTGAAAGTTTGTGTCCCACCAAAATTCATATTTCGTTCATCATATGTTGAAGCCCTGTCCCCAATGTGACAGTTTTAGAGGTAGGGATTTCAGGAGGTAATTAGAGTTCTATTAGGTCCTGAGTCCCTCATGATGAGATTAATGACCTTATAAAAATAGAAAGAGACAGAAGAGCTTTCTTTCTCTGTCACATGATGATACACCAAGAAGGCAGCCATCTGTGAGCCAGGAAGAGAGTTCTTATTGGTAACCAAATCCATTGGTACCTTGATCTTGGACTTCCAGACTCCAGAACTGTGAGAAATAAATTTCTGTTGTTTGAGCCAAGTCTGATATTTTATAATAGCCACTCAAGCACATGAAGATATCCTACTTTTGGGATAATTAGTATAACTTATGTTATAAGCTTTTATTTTATTTTATTTTATTTTATTTAAACTCCATTAGCCGATGGACCTGGGTGACTCAATCAGTTGAGTGTCTTCCTTCAGCTCATTGCTGCTATAAACATTGGAGTGCAGGTGCCCCTTCTTATCACTACATTTGTATCTTTGGGCTAAATACCCAGTAGTGCAATTTTGGGTCATAGGGTAGCTCTAATTTTAACTTCTTCATACTGTTTTCCAGAGTATTTCCAGCTTGCATTCTTCCTACTAACAGTGTAAGAAGGTTCCCCTGTCTCCAAACCCTTGTCAACATTTGTTGTTTCCTGCCTTGTTAATTTTAGTCATTCTGATTGTTGTGAGGTGGTATCTCATTGTGGTTTTGATTTGTATTTCTCTGAAGCTGAGTGATGTGGAGCATTTTTTTTAATGTGTCTGTTGGCCATTTGGATGTCTTCTTTGAAGAAATGTCTGTTCATGACTTCCGCCCATTTCTTGATTGGATTATTTGTTTTTTGGATGTTGAGTTTGATAAGTTCTTTATAGATCTTAGATACTAGTCCTTTATCTGATAAGTCTTTGCAAATATCTTCTCCCACTCCATAGGTTGTGTTTTAGTTTTGTTGATGGTTTGTTTCCTTTGCAGTGCAGGAGATTTTACCTTGATGAAGTCCCAATAGTTCATTTTTGTTTTTGTTTTCCTTGTCTTTGGAGATATGTATAGCAAGAAGTTGCTGTAGCTGAAGTCAAACAACCCTTTTGAAATATCTTTCAGTAAGTGCTGGAAATTATCTACTTGAATTTAATTTAAACCTTTAAAATTACTTCGACAAATCCATACGTACAATAGTCATAATTTAAATATTACAGAACAGCAATTACCCATAAATACCCTATCCAATTTCAGTCCCACTATTCAGAGACAACATTGTTGTCTTATTTCTATTTGTTGCCTAAATTTCTTAAAATTTGGAGCATCTGGGTGGCTCAATGGGTTAAGCATCTGGCTCTTGATTTTGGCTCAGGTCATGATCTCGGGGTTGTGAGATCAAGACCTGTATTGGGCTCCATTCTCAGCTTGGAGTCTACTAGAGATTCTCTTGCTCCTTCTCCCTCCACCCCCCAAACTCTCTCACTCTCTCTCTCTCACTCTAGTTAAATAAATAAAATCTTAATAAAATTAATTATATTAATTTCTACATTGATAAGAAAATCTTGAAAATTAAATATCTTTTTTCCATTTTTTGTCTATGATAAGAAAACAATTGATTTTTTTCTTTGTTTCACTTCTTACCAGAAGATTTCAGTATTTGTCCTTTTCTAACAAATTTTAGAATGATAAAATTCCATGGGGATAAGCTTAGTGTTTTACTATTGTTATTTTTATTAACTTATTTGCCAAAGAGAGAACTTTGGCTCTGGGAAAATTCTTTCTACTCTCTTCCAATTATTTACCTGATCATTTTTCCTAATTGGATTGATACCTCATATATATATATATATATATATATATATATATATACACACACACACACACACACACACACACACACACATATATATAATTTCTTTTTCTCCATGATATATTTTATATTTTATTATCTCATGACAATCTATCAAATTAATATATTACAGCAATTATTTTTTATAATTTCTGAAGCTCTTTTTCTATTGCAGCTTTATTAATATTTTCAACTTTTTTTAAAAGGCTGCAATACCTTTTTCAATATGCATGTGAAATTTTGAAATGATTTTTTTGTTCTTAGTTTCCTTTTGTTCCCTAAATTGTTTCCTCTAGTGTCAGTTGATCTGTAAAATTATATTATTTCACTTCAATGTGTTTGGTTTTATCATGTCTCCTTTTGTTAGCCAGTTTTTAACATTAATATACCTAGTCTAGGTTTCCTCTGTATCATGTAGGTAGGTAGATCTGTTTCCAAAACATCTCTTTCTAAGTAGAAAGTCTTCAGGGTAGGAGTTTTATATAAGTGGGTGAGATATGTACTGTCAGGCTTCACTCCATGATGTGTAATAATGGCCCACCAAAGGAGACAAGCTGTGAGGCCCTCCCTGACTTCCAAATTAGAGCAGTTCTTCCCACAAAGAACTTTCTACTTTCCCCAAATACTTTTTGTTTGGTTTTGCTTTATTCTGTTTTGATAATAGCCACTTGCTTTTATTTATGTTTTCAAGTTGTTTTTTTCAGTCTGGGGTTAAGTACTGGGCAACATGTACTCTAAGCCAGGGTGAAGGATCTAATTCATCAAATTTCCTTTATTTCTGCCCTGATTTTCTCCTAGTCCCATGTGTGTGAGTGTGCATGTGAGTGTACTTTTTTAAGGGTTTTGAAAGAATTTTTACCCCTTATTATCATAGTTTGTACAGCTTATTTGGAAGCAGTATCATATGAGCCTTTACTATGATATATATGTATATACATATATATGTGTGTGTGTGTATGTGTGTGTGTACGTGTGTGTGTGTGTGCATATGTGTATGTGTGTGTCTGTGTATATATTGCTCTCCCTTTAATTTTTTAAGTAATGTTGAAACATCATGACTCATCAAAATCTGGAGTGGGTATAAATAAAACTTTCTGATTAGTAAAGTTGTTATGTATTGATTAATTTTGTCACAAATAAAACTGCAATACTGTACAGGAAGAATCTGCAGGATGTACCATGTGCACTAATCATGGTAGCATATCTCAAGGGTCTAAAGCAATACAAACTTTATGTACCAATCTGCAATTAGGTAAATTAATCCTCAGAGGAGTCAGGTACCACAGTCTCAAGTAATCAGTAATAATTGTATCATATTGCTGAAGCACACTCAATGATGTATATTTTTTACATACTTACTCAATTGGCTTAAAACAACTGAAATTTATTAAGCTGTGACAGAAGTTCAGATCTATGATCAATGGAAATTCAAGAGATCCAAGTATTAAGGTAGTATCACTTTGATGAACTTCCCCTTTTTCTTATTATTTTAGCTTTGTCTATTTTTATTAGGTTAATTTTGCTAATAATACATTTGTATTTACCTTGATACAAAGTAATTTTAAGTGCTCAAAGAATTAAAAGCATAGAAAATATTCTCTATAACAAAATACAAACATATTGATAAAGGGATTTACTTACCGTGTTTACACTATCTTTTGACTTTTAAAAGTGTCTACATTTTTAAGCCATCTAGCACATGGCTGTGTTAAGTCTTAGCATATATAAACTACATATAAAAATAAAAATAGTATTGTTGTAAGTAGTACTAAAACCATGGATTAATGAATTTAATTCTATT
Source organism: Lutra lutra (assembly GCF_902655055.1). Classification (NCBI taxonomy): domain Eukaryota; kingdom Metazoa; phylum Chordata; class Mammalia; order Carnivora; family Mustelidae; genus Lutra; species Lutra lutra. Next base: position 32,968,006 of record NC_062287.1, on the reverse strand, counting down.
TTGAGTTATTTAAAATATGTCTGTTAATAATGATGTCCTTTCCAAAGGCACTGAACATTATTTAAATCTATACTTGGGTTCACAGTTGTGTTTAATTAGCTCAATCACTTTTTGAAATGTAACAAGCTATAAAAAGAATGATCCATTGACAGAATGTTGAATGGTAAATTGTTAGCTGCCAGATTTGATCCCCGGAATGATCACTGAATGTGTGGAAATGTGAAATGTATCAAAATCATAACATTTATAAACGGGCTTTATAGCTTAGGAGGTTAGTGCATGCATTTCAAATGGTTTCCTTTCTGTTTTGGAAGGTTTTTATAATATCAGATGAGTTTAATAGCATATGTATTGTGTATGAAAGTTTTCAGTAAAGACAGAAATTACATTTACAATACTCTTACTATGGCTATTTGAAATATGTGTTTGCCCATACAGATCTTAATCTTTGGCAATATATTTTCTAAATTATATTTAGAAATATAGAACATAGAAAATTATATTTAGAAAGTTTATGAAGTGCATGAAGTGAATATGGACTTTAATCCTGCTTATGGGAAACTTAAATTAATACCCTATGGACACATCTTCTGCAGTTATAATTATTACTGAGCTATAATAATAATATACACTTTCCTAAATCTACAATTGTTTTACAAACAAGATTTCCATTAAAGTTCGCTCCCCACAACATCAATAAGCTGGTTTTACTACACTTTTTTTTATAAGAACACAACTTTAAATTTATCTTTTTTTTTAATGGATGGAGGGTAGCATGCCAATGTTATTTTGTTTAAGAAACCCTCATTGATCACATTATCAATTAGGAGGTGGTGGGGAGAAATAAGATTCAAGCATAAAAACATTATACTTACATAATTAATTTGAGTACCTAAATAATTGACTCTCTAGATTTTTGACTTTAAAAATTATAAGAAAAATGAAATGTCTTGAAATCAAGGAAGTGTTTTAAAAAGAAATATGAGATAAAAGGTTTTATTTACCATGGAATAGGGGAATAACTATGTTTATATTTCATAAATCAAATGATTACCATTAAGCATATTTGCATCTCAATTTGCAAGTCTCAGTGTAGAGGCCAATGATTTATTTTAATAATATTGATAGTATTATTATAATATCCCACTAAGACCCAGAATTTAAATACTTAACATATACGGGTACCTGGGTGGCTCAGTTATTAAGCATCTGACTTTGGATCAGGTCATGATCCCAGGGTCCTGAGATTGAGCCCTGCATGGAGCTCCCTGCTCAGCAGGAAGCCTGCTTCTCCCTCTCCCACTCTCCCTGCTTCTCCCACTCCCCATGCTTCTCCCTCTCCCACTCCCCCTGCTGTGTTCCCTCTCCTGCTGTGTCTCTGTCAAATAAATAAATTAAATATTTTTAAAAATTAAAAATATATAGTTAACATATAGAAAGATAGATTTTTATATTTTAAAGTGATCGTATATATAAAACTAAATGTACATACTGTTCTACTGCAAAAACCTACCACAGTAGGATATAACTCAATAGTCTGATCTCCAAAGATGACTGGGAATATCTGTAAAGCTTCAGATTAAATTTTTTAAAAAATATCATTTGGAAAGATTTTTAATTTGCTATTTACAACTCTCTGGATTATTGACCAGAGAAAACTTATTTTAAAGTTTACAAACAAATAAATATTCCTTTTTTAAATAAAGATTTTATTTATTTATTTGACAGAGATCACAAGTAGGCAGAGAGTCAGGCAGAGAGAGAGACAGGGGGAAGCAGGCTCCCCACTGAGCAGAGAGCCTGGTGTGGGGCTCAATCCCAGGACTCTGGGATCATGACCTGAGAGGAAGGCAGAGGCTTTAACCTACTGAGCAACCCAGGTGCCCCCAAGAAGTAAATTTTCTTTTTTTTTTTTACAAGTAAATATTCTTAAAATAATATATATTTAAAGATAAAAATTTATATCAAATTATAGCATAAAGATATTTATTCCCATTCCTCTCTTTCATTATTCTCATTAGTACCACCCTGACTCCTCAATTTTTGCAATATATTCTCCCACAGGATATTCTAATATGTAAAACTTTTATTATGTATTATCTAAAAACTCATCTTCGAGATCATTTAGTTGGGGAACTACAAATACATAGCATTTAGTGTGCTAACTCTAGTCACAGCTGCATATTGGTATGAGTGGAGAGGAATTCAGAGGGAGAGTTGGCTCAAGTTACACAGAAAATAGTGCTGATATGATGGAATATCCATGTCAGAGAATGGGGTTGAGCATGCATGCTTATGTAGTTTAATTCATCTTTTTTCCAATTAAATGTATTTGTAGATTTCCTATCCCCAGGTCTTAACATCATTATCTTAAACAAAATAAGCTTTAGCTCAAAATTAGTTTAAGTTAATTTCAATGTATAAATTATTTTGACTATGTAAAGATTATTCTTTACTGTTCTACATTAGTGTAACATGATTACATTTTCCTTCTTGGACAGCTGTTTGCCTTGTTTTTGTTTGTTTGTTTGTTTCCTGGAGTTAATAATTGCTTAACATTTTTTTTTCTTGATTGCATACTCTAGTAGGGCAGATATCAATGTCTGTTTTTTTCATTGATGTATGCTGAAGTAACTAGTACATATGAAACATTAAAATATCAATGAACTTTTCTCAAATTAAGCATACTTACTTTCTACTCTGAACTATAAAATTTATCTATATATGAAAAGTCACATCAATTAACTCCTTGGTTCCATTGTTTTCTCTTTGGTTCCATTTTTAATATTGGAGATGTATATCCTACACCCCTTTATTTTGTTGCTTTTATCTAGACAAATTTACTTTTGGCCTACTAAATAGCTGTGCTCTTGGAATATTTATTATCATCGTGGAAATATTTGTCTTTTTCCTATAAAAGATTTCTTAAATCTTGGATTACATAATATTCTTTGTCTTTGTTTCCTAATAATGTTTTTGACACAAAAACAAATTCTCTAGTAAGTTCCTGTGGAAAAAAATGTATAGATGGAGAAAGTTTTGCAACACTATATATTTGAAAATGACTATGTGATAAAGCAGCCAGATACTAAAGTCTAGATTAGAAAACACTCTAATTTTTATGGCCATTCAGATTTCCAGTAATGTTCTAATGATGTCTGACCAATTTGTCATAGATATGTGACATATTTTATATGATTTTCAGATTTGGAGACAGTGTTATGTGGAAATATCTAGTCAATATTTCCGATATTTTTGTTTTTTTAGTAAGTTCCTACTTCTTTTTTTTTTCCTGGAATAGTTTTCCTCATTTGGACATAGCATCTCCTCATTTAATTACATAATTTTCTTTTCTTCATCTTACTTTGAGCTCTTTATTATTTTTTAAAATTCTGCTTCGTGGAAAATTTCCTCAATTTTCCCCCAAAATTATAGTTGCATTTTTTTCTTTTTAAAAAATGTTTTTATTTAAATACTAATTAGTTAACATACAGTATAATATTAGTTTTAGGTGTACAGTATAGTGGTTCAGCAGTTCCATATAATAACCAAGCTCTTCACAACAAATGCACTTGTTAATACTTATCAACTATTTAACCCACACTTTTGCCCACCTCTCTTCTGGTAACCATCAGTTTGCTCCCTATGCTTGAGTCTGTTTCTTAATATGTCTCTCTTTATTTTCCTTTGCTCATATGTTTTCTTCTTAAAATCTACATATGAGTGAAATCATATGGTATTTGTCTTATTCTGACTGATAAATTTCCTTTAGCATTATACCCTCTACATCTGTCCATGTTGTCCAAATAGCAAGATATCATTCTTTTTTACCCCTGAATAATATTCCATTGTATATATCCCACATCTTCTTTATCCACTCATCAGTCACTGGACACTTGGACTATTTCAATAATTTGACTATTATAGATAATGTTGCTATAAACATTGGGATGCATTTATTCCTTTGAATTAGTATTTTTGTATTCTTTGAGTAAATATCTAGTAGTGCAATCACTGGATAATAGGACACTTCTATTTTTTAACTTTTTGAAGAACCTCCATATGGTTTCCGAGAGTGGCTGCAACAGTTTGTAATTCCATCAACAGCACAAAAGGGTTCATTTTTCTCCACATCCTTGTCAACACCTGTAGTTCTGCCATTCTAACAGGTGTGAAGTGATAATCTCATTGTAGTTCTGATTAGCATTTCCCTGATGATCAGTGATGTTGAACATCTTCCCATGCATCTGTGGCCATCTGTAGATCTTCTTTGAAAAAACATCTATTCATGTCATCTGTCCATTTGTTAATTGGATTATTTTGGTTTTGTGTGTTGAGTTGTATAAATTCTTCATATATTTTATGTGCTAACCCTTTATCAGATATGTCATTACTGCCTGTATTCCCCTTTAGGATTTTTATGGTTTCCTATCTCTCACTTAGGCCTTTAATCCATTTTTTTTAAGATTTTATTTATTTATTTGACAGAGAGAAATCACAAGTAAGCAGAGAGGCAGGCAGAGAGAGAGGAGGAAGCAGGCTCCCTGCTGAGCAGAAAGCCCGATGCGGGGCTCAAACCCAGGACCTGGGATCATGACCTGAGCCGAAGGCAGCGACTTAACCCACTGAGCCACCCAGGCGCCCCTTTAATCCATTTTGAATGTATTTTTGTGTACAGTTGAAGAAAGTGGTTCAGTTTCATTCTTTTCATGTTGCTGTCCAGTTTTCCCAACACCATTTTGTTAAAGACTGGTTTTATTCCATAGAATATTCTTTCCTGTTTGGTTGAAGATTGACTGATCATATAGTTGTGGGTTTATTTCTCAGGTTTCTTTTCTATTGATTTACATGTCTATTTTTGTGGTTATGTTGTACTGTATTGATCCCTACAATTCTACAAGAAATTTGAAATCCGGAATTGTGATGCTTGCAGCTTTGCTTTTCTCTTTCAGGGTTGCTTTGAATATTCAGGATTTTTCATGGTTGGTATAAATTTTAAAGTTGTTTGTTCTAGATCTGTGAAAAATGCTGACTTTTTTTGATAGCTATTGCATTAAATGTGTAAATTGCTTTGGGTAGTATAGACATTTAAATAATACTTGCTCTTCCAGTCCATGAGCATGGAATGTCTTTCCATTTCTTTGTGTATCTTCAATTTTTTTTCATAGTGTTCTACAGTTTACAGAGTACAGATTTTTCACCATTTAAGTTAGGTTTATTCCTAGGTAGCTTATGGATTTTGGTGCAATTGTAAATGGGATTGATTCCATATTTTCTCTTTGAGCAACTTCATTAATGCAACAGATTTCTGTACATCGATTTTGTATCTCATGACTATAATGAATTCATGCATGAGTTCTAACAATATTTTGTTAGAGTCTTTCAGAGTTTTCTAAATAGAGTATCACATATTCTGCAAATAAAATTTGACTTCTTTGTTGCTGATTTTGATGCCTTTTATTTCTTTTTGTTGGCTGATTGTTACGGCTAGGACTTCGAGTACTATGTTAAATAACTTGTGAGAGTGGGCATCCCTGTTTTGCTCCAGACTGTAGAGAAAAAGCTCTCAGTTTTTTCCCCATTGAGGATGATATCAGCTGTGGGCTTTTCATATATGACCTTTATTTTATCCCTCCTAAACTTACTTTGTTGAAGAGGTTTTATCATGAATGGATGTTATACTTTATCAAATTATTTTTCTGTATCTACTGAAAGGATCATATGGTTCTCATCCCACTTTTAAAAAAAAAATAATGTGGTCTATCACAAGGATTTATGTGTAAATATTGAACCACACCACTAGCAGTCCAGAAATAAATCCCACTTTATCATGGTGAATCATTCTTTTAATGTTCTGTTGAATTCAGTTTGCTAGTGTTTATTTTATTGAGAATTTTTGCATCTGTGTTCATCAGGGCTATTGTCCTGTAGTTGTCTTTTTCAATGGAATCTTCATCTGGTTTTGGTATCAGAGTAATGCTGGGGTCCTAGAATGAATTTGGAAATTTTCCTTCCTTTTCAATTTTTTTGGAATAGTTTGAGAAGAATAGATATTATCTCTTTTTAAAGTGCTTGTTAGAATTTTCCTCTGAAGCCATTTGGCCCTGGAGTTTTGTTTGTTGGGATCTTCTTGATTACTGGTTTAAATTCTTTGCTGGTTACCAGTCTGTTCAAGTTTTCTATTATTTCTATTTCTATTTCTATTTCTTCCTCTTCCAGTTTGGTAGTTTTCTAGTAATTTATCGATTTCTTGTCCAACTTATTGGCATATAGTAATTCATAACATTCTCTTATAATGCTTTGTATATATGTGGTTTTGGTTTGATGGTTATTTCTCTTCTCTCATTTGTAATTTTATTTACTTGGGTCCTTTATTTTTCTTTTTGGTATGTCTTGCTAGTACTTTATCAAATTGTTTTTTTCAAAGACAAATCTCCTTATTTCATTGATCTGCTTTTTTTTTTAGTTTCTTTGTCATATATTTCTACTCTGATCTTTATTTCCTTCCTTCTTTTGGTTTAAGCTTCATTTGCTATTCTATTTCTAGCTCATTTAGGTATAATGTTAGGTTACTTATTTGAGGTTTTTCTTTCTTCTTAAGGTACACATGTGCTGTTACAAACTTTCCTCTTAGGACCAATTTTGCTGCAACCCAAAGGTTTTGGACCATTTTGTTTTCATTTTTCATTTGCTTCCATGCA